>NC_134702.1:3337500-3637500 GCF_043290135.1 Rhipicephalus microplus | reverse complement strand
ATCATTTCCATGTAAGGTCCCTAGATGAAACAAAGGTAGCGACACCCTCTCTTTTTCTCCTCGCTTATTTGCCTGAAGCGCCCCCAAGAAGGGTCAAAGCGTGCATAAAAAAGCGAACGTTTGTGTTCAGTTACTGCGGCGGATAGAAACAATTATACCAAATGAGAAGTAAATGAGACCTAGGATAAAAGGCTACTTAGTTGAAAATAAGCGGTACAACATAAGAAGAAGCGTGATGTGTGTTACCCAACTGGCAACGTTGTGCAAGTTATATATTTCACACCATTAGCCATGGCGTCTCGCATCGTACGTCGTAGTTCGTCCAGTTCTCCGAATGTGTTTTGCTCGTGCATGTGATGTGGCACAGTTAACGTTCTTCTTGCTGGATCCTGTGTCCCTGACTTACCACAGGGCAGCACTTTGTTGTGACGTTGTGACGAGTGATCATAGCCGCTTGTGAGCACACAGGGAAAAACCGCGGCCAGTCTGGAACGAACGCTTGACTAGCAGCACTGCGATTACAGCTTTTTCTGAAAAAATACGTCCACTTTCGCAATCAGGATGCCAGGTAATCGTGGTGCATGTTATATTATCTGGGTGACTATGAAAGAGACTGTGGCACCGCAATGCGGGTGCACGCAACTTAACGACAAGTTAGGGTTCTACGAGTGGGGTGTCCCGGCACTACAGCGTGCGCGTACAGAGACGTTTGTGAGTGACAACAGACACGCACGTTGTACCCTTTGTGACTCATCGCCGCATTCACTGTCCCGAAGTGATGAACTTTGCGACGATGTCGTCGCCCCACCATCAGCGGCAAGTAGCAGAAATGTGCTGGAATACTGAACGATGGGCATTAGAAAAGCGTGATAGTGAGCGCGGCTTTTTCAGCAAACTCGCTGTAGCACTGGTCTTCCCGCATGTTAACCAAATGCTGGCGCACCACTAACGCTTCTCTGTTGTGCACGGGATTGTGCCGTTTGTAACCGTCATTGTTAACTCGTTCGACAGAGTGGCTGGAGTGGCTACATTCCCGCACACCCGAATACTTTACAGAGTGCACCCGAGCCAGTACGGGCTGTAATTTCAGTCAGAAGCCCCGACCAGCACTTCGCCCTCACCTCACCTCCAGCATGCACCCCCACCCTATGCCACCCCTTAGAAAGCGATGGAAGGATCTTGCCAAGGTTCCTTGTTTTAACTAGGGACCTTAGATCTTGCTGCCCTGCCCGCAGTGGAACAATAATATTTAGAATTCCAGTGTAATTTCTTGAGCACTTATTACCATTTAGTGAATATAATCTTAGAGACAGCCCCATAGCTAAACCTTTTTCCACAAAGGTATATGTCCACTTTTTTGGTTAATACTTTAAGCAGCTGTGCAGTGTTCAGCTGTTTCCCGTGATATTCAAAGTACAATGTAGCTGTGGTAACATGTGGGGCTAATTTCAAAGCAAACCAAAAGCTTGACAAGTAGTTGAGCAACCCCCGAAGAACAATAAAGTAAAAAATGTTACTGTAACGTTAACAGACAGCTAGAAATGACAGACGAAGTGTCGAATGCTGCTATTCTGGTGGAAATTGTGAAAAAAAAAAACTGCAAATGGGTACGGCTAAGGCGCCCAGATAAAACAAAGTTGCTTAAATAGGAACCTTAGGCGACACATGTAACTGGTAGGGATGATAACTGATACACATACACAAATATAGAATGAGCGGTTATGAAATTATTAAACGTGGAAGTGCACGCTCAATTGAGGGGACGCAAGCAGCGTCAACACAAGAACGCTGGAAGGGGCGTTCGTTCTGCAAAGGACAAAAATAGGGCGCTGATGCATCAATAGATGCACTGAGCTACGTACAACGGCACTATTACAACATCCTATGTAAATCAGGACACTGGAATGTTAAAGGAACAATGAGGCACAATGTTGACTACAAATATTTATTCTTGTTACTTCGTTACAATCTCGGGCAACATTTTCATAGCAGGCACCTATTGATAAACAAGCATGTCCTGGGCTGTTGCAAAGGCACGCAAACCACACCAAGACATTTCATTTGTCAGTAAACAATAAAACTATGAAGAAAATTGCAGCATGTGACATTCAATGCAGAACATTGCTTGACCATTGCCTGAACAACAGGTACCAGAGGAAGACTCACCGTTACATTTTTTTCAACATGAACATGCGTGCTTTGAAACATACAATGAATGGCCTAGCAACACACTGTACTGACAATTTGCACAGACACGAATGCCTTAATGGCATGAACAAAGGTGAACATGCAAACCGATTTCCACTGCAGCTTGTTGTCATATACATGAGGTGTATAACAGCAAGATTCACTGAGTAACTTTCGGATCAATAATATGTGTTTTCAAATATACAGGTGATGACACAGTAGAGCATTGCACTAACCATTTCCGCAGACTTCCATACAAATGTCAGCATGGGATCATGAAAGTTAAACAATGCACACTACATCCACAGACGTGTTACAATACAGTTTGTGATGTCACATGACGTACTAGTGAAAGGCGCATTCAATAATGCTTGCAAAAATGACCTGTGTGATTTGAGATGTCTAGTAAAACACTGGAGTAACAATTTCCACAAACTTATACACGAATGTCTGCATGGCAGGAACACTTCAACGGTGTATGTAAACTGCAGATAAGTTGTTGCCACGTTGTGCGTATGCCTAGAGGACAGTATGGTGAAGTAACGTTTGGAAAAAAACTGATATTTCCAAAGTGACGGGAAGTTGCATTGTAACAGTTAGCTACCGTTTCCACTAGCTATACAAGTGCCCTGTGGCATAAACGTAGCAGTACAGTTTATATATCCACACATTACCGCAAAACCTTGCTCGTACGTTACATAACAGATAAGAGACAGGCATGATCATCATTGCTTGGAGGAGTAACTAGACTGTTTGAACAAGTATTCAATGGACACTTTGCACTTACGATTTGCACAAGTGATGGTAATGCCTCCATTGTGCAAATGAAATGAAACATTACCTTGTGTAAAGAGATGTTCCTAAGGTGCCTCTCGTTCATTTGTCGTGCGAGCTTATAGGAAGGTAAATTGGGCATTGTGTGTATATGTGTGTTTTGAAGAGGATGCAATGAGTACATGAAAACATTGCACGAAAAATTTTCGCATTGTACATGACTGCATCCATGGCAGAAGATGGAAAGGTACAGGTTATTTCTATCGCGCTCATCTATGTGACTTGCTGTCATGTTACATTGTAAACTACAGAAGGATACCTTAAGAGTTGTCCCGTGCCGGAAGCATGTTCTAAAACGATGAAAAATACAGCAATCACATACCAAAACAGGTTGTGCTTTGGTCCTTATACTTGCGCTTACTTGAATGGCATGGTACACGTGGGATAGTGCTGTGAACCTAGGCAGCACAAAATTTTTTAAGCAATGTAAATCTAGTCAGAATGTTGTCAACAAGTTGACAATGGCAGCATTAAGAAATAACCTCCATAGAGCCTGATTGCCACCACCCATATCTGAAACAACAGCATCTATTTTAAGGCCAATGTCTTCACATGCTCTTATCATTTTCAAGAGTTCTTGCTTGACAGAGAGTGCATGAAAACAATTTCCAGTCAAATGGTACCCAATGACCTGCTTCCACCTCGTAGTAACACCACCCAGCATAAATACGAGGCCATGGGTAGCCAAGGTGTCTGCAGGGAGGCTGCCATCTGCCAAGGGAATCGTAGGTCTGCCCAGTACTGCGTCAGCCGAAGGATCATATATGAGGCTTGGGGTGATCTGCATCTCATCCATCATGAGGCACGCATGGCGCTCGTACTCTGTCATGCAGTTGACCTGCGCATGATTGGAAGATACGAATAACTAACATGAAAGGTTAGGCAGGAAATAAAAGAAGTGTTAGTGTTTAAGTACATTACGTCGCACAAGTAGGCTGCAATAAGGTACCATAACGTAAACAGCCCCACAGTCAAAGATAATCATTCCGTTAACGTTAAGGTCACCTCCATAAAAGCACTGCCCAACGAAGCATCCACTTGAATGAGGTCGACCAATGTAATGAAATAACTGCTTATCATGACACAAACACATGAGCCGTCGAAAGATACCACTGAGAGCTTGCAATGCGCAAAAGCGTCGTCAGGAATATGCATGTTCAGTCAATCAGTGATGATTCGTGGTTTTGGCGCAGCGCACCGATTCGGTATGCTTGTCACAACCAGAACGTGCAATGAACACTTTCGTTATTTTATATAACAACACACTTTATCTGGCCAATATCTCGCGCTACCTTACACT
This sequence comes from Rhipicephalus microplus, assembly GCF_043290135.1. Taxonomy (NCBI): domain Eukaryota; kingdom Metazoa; phylum Arthropoda; class Arachnida; order Ixodida; family Ixodidae; genus Rhipicephalus; species Rhipicephalus microplus. Next base: position 3,633,179 of record NC_134702.1, on the reverse strand, counting down.
ATAAACTATAAGCTTCCTATCACAAAACTCTCTTGCATCCTGTCATGATCAGGCAACTATCAAATGGATGTTTGTTGGCTTAGATTGTATTGTAGTGTCCTGCAAGGCCTAGGTTGTTATTAGATGGGTTGCAGCTAAAATGAGAACTCTATGCTATCTAACTTTCATTCAGGCAACCATGAAGTGCTAACCATTTTTCGGGAACACCGTGATTGTATTATGAGGCATGCCAGCATAAGTACAGAAAATACAAACAAAAATTTAAAATATCGGAACTTCCATAGTGCTGCAAAATGGACAAATTCGTTACGATTACCTCAACAGCGAGAGAGTCCATAATGTCCACCAGCAGCCCTGGACGAAACTTGCAGTGCTCGATGTCACGTTGAAGTGTACGCTGTGAAGGCAATGGCTGGCCGAGCTCCTTAACCATATCATAGCCCCTCGAGCCGCAGGATAGGCGAATCTTCAGTGCTTTGGTCAATGTTTCCTTGGACCACACTGTGCCTCTTGGTGAACGATGCAAGCTGGTGAACTGGTCTTCATTTATGTACGAAGACAGGTGAAGCATAAGTTTCTTGTGCTCCCGCTCTTTCACCCTCGCCTTAGCCTTCGCAATAGTCAGCTGTCGTTCCAGAGCGTTTATTCTGGCCAACAGAGCTGCATGTGAGGCTGTACCTGCAAGTAAAGGATGTATACTTAAATGAAAAACAATGACATCTGGGTTATTCTACGTGAAACGTCCAAGTAATTTCAGCTACCATCTCAAATGTATTTCAAAAATAGTACAGATCTGTTGAACTGAAAACAGTCTGCTGCTAGATTCTCTTGGAGGAAATCTCTTTTTTTTATCGCGTGGGAATCCTTCCGAATTTTGGAGAGTATCGTCGGAGTGTTGTTTACGAAAATAATTTATGGCGAGAGTATTGCATCTCGTTGCAATACCAAGTTTAGTCTACATATTAAGGAAAGGCGTTTGTGTAAAGCAGGGGTCTCAAACTCACCTCAGCCAGCGAGCTGAAGACACTACATTGAGTACTGCAAGGGCAGGCGCAGTGTGAACTAGTGGGCGAGGGGATCGGTGGGTGCGTTTGAACAATATGACAGCTATAGTTGCCTTTTGAAAGAGCGGTTTCCCCACATCACATATGTGTCTAATTTACGAAGGGTATTTAGAGTCAGGGTTCGAGAAATAACGATACCTATCTTCGTAATGACTGAAATCGACGCCAATTCCTGAATGAAGAGTTTTCGTTCCACGACCATGTTTCAACGTGTGATGGCCTAATGGACTACGTCACGAAAAGAATGCTTGAGGCCGGCCATGTCTGTGGAGCTCATGATTACACTTATTAAGAAAATGAAAAAAAAAAGAAATACGGGACGAAGACAGTCCTCTGCAGGCTGCAGTCAGCATGTTTCAGACGCCTGGAGCGAGTTCGCAGCTTAACAATACATATTATTGCTTTTTTAACACGAAAGAGTTATGTACTGGGGTCCACCAAGCCAAGTTCAAGCAAAAGTTCAACATCGCTGCAGCGAAATTCAAGCACCCTTAGAGCAAATGCTGTGTCTTTATACAGCAATAAATAAGCATGGCGCCGATCAGCTTAGCTGTGTATCGACATTGCGTAGATTAGTGCAAGCTTCGAGCCATTTTTTTAAAAAAGCTCTTCCATTCAGTTCCACGCCGTCATGGAATTCGTGAAGCGTGTATACATCTGTAGCTTCATATGGACAGTGATAGCTAAAAACAATCACGGGAATGAATGAATTTTATTTTCGCAACAAAACGTAAACAATTTCCCTGCGCATAAACTGCAGCGTTACGAGTTTCAAGTAATTGGAAGCTTCAAAATACCTGACGCTTCACCTAAGCACATGCAGTGTGAATGCGCTTCCTTAAATAGCACTGCAAGTGCATCACATGGTATCATAAATGCGAGTAAGTTGCATAACTTAGGTCTGCTTCAAAAGACAACGGTGCGTCAGCTTAGCTGTACAGTGAAATTACAATAAAGTACTAGCAGCCGATACAGTTTAAGCAGGTCTACCTTTTTCAGTATTCTTTGTTTACAACCATTATGTGTGTAGCAACGAACTCCAAGTGGCCCAGCTGTGCATGCGCACAATCACTGCAGTGTTTTTTCTTTTTCGTTGTGGAACTACGCAAGCCAATTTCATGGTCATGAGGAGATGCTTCCACTAGGATGATGCATTTACGAACATACAAAATAAAGTGCTAATAAAAAAACTTAAAACCATGTAGTGCGAGTACACAACTCTTTTTTTATGCAGCAAATTGAGTTGGTTTCTATAGCCCCGTAGTAAAATTGTGCAATAGTGGGACTAAACTTCAAAAATTGTTTTCTCCACTAAAAGAAAAAAAATAGTTACGTGCATGATGCAATAAACATACACCTGCTTACTTGGTATACTGCACGCAGAACTCTGTTGCACAATGTCCAGAGTACCTTGGCCAACCACTTCTGCTTCTGCTTCAATTGAAAGGTGGGGCGTATCCTCTGGGGACATTTCTACAAGATAGAAGCCACCCATCTCGGTTAATTACAAGCATTACTTCCACGTCTACACCATGAATGTCACCGCAATCGTACCTTGAGTATCACTCTCATGAGATCCGTGAAAGTAGCAATGGTCATGTCCTATTGAGCTGCTGTCAATGCTCATGCCATTTCCTGAAAATGTCGTTCATAAATGAGCAGACACTATAAAATCAAACGAGACAAGGGTAGTACAATTGATTGAAATGCCGTTTTATTCAACCATTCTAGCAGCTGCTTTCACTTAAACCGCTCCAAAGAAGTCGACGCTTTGTTAACAAACTTTGAAGTCTCCTTATACGCCAACCTATCAAATTCACTGCACTCATTGTATTAGTGTTTCAATGTTTATTGTCACACAGTTCCTCAACTTCGGCATCTGAACACAAAACTAGCGTGTATGCCACACTGATGGGATGCCTGATGAATACGTGAGACACAACATTGCTTCGAGTCTTACGCGTATGCTTTCATGTACACGTAATCACAATCAATGGACACATTCCTTTTTACTGTGTGCACGTAACATTTGTCGCTACAAATATCGAAAAGGGCGCATCGATTGCACAAACCAGAGACCATGTTCAGCTGTGCAAATTAAGGCAGGGCAGTTGAAGTTCATGCAACAGTGCACGTAATATTGCTGCAAGATTTAAACATGCACAAAAGGAAAACAAAATGCATTGGATTTTGTTGCATGGCCTCCAACTGCTACCACGTGGATTGCATGCAACAATGCGTACATGTGTTTTATTTGTGCACCAAAATGCATTTCTAACTTGGTGAAATGAAGCGCTAAAAACGGACCAACAAAAAGAGAGACACAGAGGAGAAATGACTGCATTTTCAACTGTTTGCAGTAGCAAGGAGCGCACAACCCTTAAATGCTGTTTGCTGCCAAGCGGCTCTCATTTCGAAACTCCGAATCCGTAATGCGTCATTTCAGCAATGGTGGCTTCAGCTTAAGACAATCAGTTTTCGATTAGGGGACGTCCGAAGCACTCAATTACTCGATGGCCCCAACGGGCAATGCACAAAACAACCAACACGGAGGGCCAGGTGCCCCAAGCACCGCAGTGGTCTCAGCGGCTCACAAAGCTTCGATGCGGTCGCTAACCCCTGTCGTCACTTACACATGACAACATTAACGCAACTGATCATGCGGTGTGCTTCATACGTGCGTACATCTTTAATGAGTCCCTTTGCTGCAGCCCCAGAAAGTTATATTGTAAAATTATGCGTAACGCATAAAGCATGCGACTTTTCCCTCATTAATGCATGCGAGTCCGTAAGAAATACACCAGGTTATTTCGAACAAAGTGATTAGCTCTTGCAAGTGATTCCTTGTAACGTATTGATGACATAAATAACGTTAAAACTGAATTTTCTCGCTCTCCGTACATGTTGATTTTTTTCACAGTCTATCGATTTCTTGCGAATGCAGAATGTTCTTTAATTCAAACGTGAAGACAAAACGTTCCTGTGCCGGCGTTACCACTCACAAATAAAGTGAGGGTAGGGGGGGGGGGGGGTCGGGATGGTATGCTGGCAGTGCAAACTAGCAATCTTGCAGCATCGCGTGAAAGCGAGATCAGCTGTGATGCATTTTTACTCCACTGCGCCTTTCAGTGTAGTCATCCCGTGCTTACCGCAGGAACCAAATATCGGTCGCGTACAGCCCGACAATCTCTTTCAGTAGCTATGTTCAAGTTGGTATGTTTGTTTGTCTACCTAAAAACTAAACGTGTAATGCTCCTACAAGATACCGAGCAGTGCGATTATTCAGATAATGCAGCACGAGTAATACAAACAGCGCAATGACATACCTGAAAGCAGAGGTCTTTTCGTGCGCCTTCGCTGCCGGGAAGGCTTAAAAAGCGTTGGCACAGCGTCGCGTCTGAGCTTCTTTACGCCGCGTTCAAGAGCAAGTGGCTCAAACTGGTCTGGCGTGAAATGCTCCTGAAAGTGCAGTCATTTAAGCTGTATTAACTGGAGTTTTACAGTCCCACGCTTTAAAAGCATTAACACGTTTTTTACAAGACAGCGGGATTGCTGACAAGTATTAACAAAGAACAAACCTTCATTTGTAACACATGTACTTATTATTTACAGTATCATGTGACACCCATCACGTGTGTGTTGTGAAATGAATGACGTATCAACTATTATGTACATACAAGTGAATGCATCTTTATAAGGACCAAACGTGTGCTTTGCTGTTTTGTGCTGGTGGAGCGAATAATAACGAGGGACATTTCCAGAGACTTCTTACATTGACTTTCCAACATTTACTTACCATTGTGATATGTGCGTATAAGTGTGTCTTTGCATATCTGTGCCCGAGTTTTCTATTTTCCATGCACTGCTTTGTATGTTTTGCTTCAACATACGTGTTCAAGTTTCAATCAACGGCTAAGGAGTAGCCGGCGCCATAATGGTGCGCCAACATCTCCTTATATATCATATCAATAAAAAAAAGCTGTATTAAACCGTACATGCATACGCACAAATATTTGTAACGAAGGTCACGTACTAGACGCGCGTTAGACGCGCGTTGTGTAGCGTTTCAACAAAAGCCGATAAATCAACTCACCTCGCAAAGCCGCGTCGACGGCGTTGCACGGAAGTCCTCGCGTGAAATGTTTTGTAGCCACACTTCACGGCGTGCACTATTCCGGATGCCACGAGGTATGTTGTAGAGCGAGAAACCATCTTCTGTTTTGTTGCTGCAGCCTACAGCACAACAACCCGGCATTGTTCAAAAATTGGCAAGTACTTAACGTACTCAAGATCCACTGCGAAGCATGCTTGGCTGAGCGACTTCGCGCCAAATGGAACGCTCCTCTTCTACAGCTGATGTCTTGGATACGATAAGGTCCCTAGTCTAGGGACCTTAGGATACGATCTCATCTTTCGTCGCGGCAAGAATCCAACTGGAACCATATGCACATGCGCACTCGTTTTGAACCTTTTGCTTTATAATAAATATCACCACCATCCACTAATACCGTCACGTGCAACGAATTCACCTATCACAGACCTTGGATGGCAGAGAAAAAGAGGAGTAATCGAGAGAGTGAGGAGGACGGCTCGAGAACAATGAGTGACGCTACCTTGTTTCATCTAGGGACCTTATTTCCATGCTCGCTGAAGCGCCGTGCGTTGCAGCTCCCATAGACACCAGCGCCAGAGTTCCCTCTAGTGTAAATGAGGAAACTCTATGAGCGGCGTGACTACCCTTACTGCGCATGCGTTTCCGCTCCCCTTTTTCGCATCGCAATGCCGACGCAGGGAGCGTCTGCTAAACTACGCTCGCTCCCCCTCGAGGCACCAATCTCTGCGGCGTTTACACCCCCCATTGCGCACGTGCATTCCTTCCCCATAAATCCTCTCCCATACACTCCCCCTCTCTCACCTCGCAGCGCCGACGCAGACAGCGTCTGAAAGCTAGTTTCTTTAGCGATAAAAAATGGCAGATCTCACGTACAGTGGAAATCGATGATATGCGAAGCACGAATGCGAAAGGTTGATATGTCATTTTAAAATCAGCACAACGTTAGGAGGTGGAGCGAAACGATGCCGTACATGACTTCCGTGTCATTATTATCATATTTAGGTGCGTCGTTTATCTTCGTCATCTATTCACGTCACGTGATACCAAATTTAGTATAAGTGGAGCTAGCGAAACGGCTGCGAGCACGCTATGAGCGTTGTATGTTGTCATGCCCTTACATGACACGCGTGTCAGGATTATCAGTCATATACTTTCGTCATTAGTTCACGTCACTTTGGAGGGCCCAATATACTTCGATTTAACGTTGACGTGCGCGCACGTTACGTCAGCGACGCTACGTTAGCAAAACACGAGCACTCTATAGTTGGACGCCAGGCGTGACTGGCGCGACCAGCGTCCGTCGGCGCGGCCCGACGGCAACTCGTGAGAAATGCGACATGCTGCATTTCGCGGCGTTACGTTACCCAGAAAACACTGCATCTGCCTTTTTTTGTGACAGAGGCACGTCGGACGCGCTCAAACGCGCATCCGTCGAAGCAACGCAGCGCAGCGAGCGCCTGCTAATATATGGCAGGACCGGGGCCTGGCGTCGCAACGCCGGCATGAGGCGTCGAAATGAACGCTGGCAGCACGCGCACCTCGTATTGGCGCCTTGACTGTGGCATGCAGTCATGTTCTCACATGATACGCATCTCATGATTATCATGTTTGCACCAGTCACATACCTTCGTCATCCATTGACGTCACGTAATACCAACTCCAACGCCACGTATATACCAACCAGCTTCACACATACCAACTTTGGCATGTGTGAAGCTAGTGAAACGGCCGCGAGTGCATCATGAGCATAGCATGTAGTCATGTTATTACATGACATGCATCTCATGTTTATCATGTTTGCCCCTGTATCATGCATTCGTCATCCATTCACGTTCCGTAATACCAAATTTGGTATAAGTGAAGCTAGTGAAACGGCCGCCAGCGCATCATTAGCGTGGCATGTAGTCATGTTGTTAGATTACACACATCTCTCATGATTATCATGTTTGCGCCAGTCACATACCTTCGTTATCCATTCACGTCATCATCATCATCATCATCATCATCATCATCATCATCATCATCATCAGCCCGATTACGTCCACTGCAGTACAAAGGCCTCTCCCATGTTCCGCCAGTTAACCCGGTCCTGTGTTTGCTGCTGCCAATTTATACCGGCAAACTTCTTAATCTCATCTGCCCACCTAACCTTCTGTCTCCCCCTAACCCGCTTTCCTTCTCTGGGAATCCAGTTAGTTACCCTTAATGACCAGCGGTTATCCTGTCTACGCGCTGCATGCCCGGCCCATGTCCATTTCTTCTTCTTGATTTCAGCTATGATATCCTTAACCCCCGTTTGTTCCCTAATCCACTCTGCTCTCTTCTTGTCTCTTAAGGTTACACCTACCATTTTTCTTTCCATTGCTCGCTGCGTCGTTCTCAATTTAAGCTGAACCCTCTTTGTAAGTCTCCAGGTTTCTGCTCCGTAGCTAAGTACCGGCAAGATACAGCTGTTATATACCTTTCTCTTAAGGGATATAATTTGAGAGTGCTTGCCAAATGTGCTCCAGCCCTTTTATTCTTCTAGTTACTTCAATCTCGTGGTTTGGCTCCGCGGTTATTACCTGTCCTAAGTAGACATAGTCTTTTACAACTTGAAGTGCACTATTACCTATCTCGAAGCGCTGCTCTTTTCCGAGGTTGTTGTACATTACTTTCGTTTTCTGCAGATTCATTTTAAGACCTACCTTTCTGCTCTCCTTGTCTAACTCCGTAATCATGAGTTGCAATTCGTCCCCTGAGTTACTCAGCAATGCAATGTCATCGGCGAAGCGCAGGTTACTAAAGTACTCTCCATTAACTCTTATCCCTAACTGTTTCCATTCTAGGCTTCTGAAAACCTCCTGTAAGCACGCGGTAAATAGCATTGGGGAGATTGTGTCCCCCTGCCTTACACCCTTCTTGATTGGTATTCTGTTGCTTTCTTTATGAAGCACTATGGTAGCAGTTGATCCCCTGTGGATTTCTTCCAGGATGTTTATATATACTTCATCGACGCCCTGATTCCGCAGTGTCTGCATGACGGCTGATATTTCTACTGAATCAAACGCCTTCTCGTAATCTATGAAGGCTATGTATAGTGGTTGGTTATATTCTGAGCCTTTCTCTATTATCTGATTGATAGTATGAATGTGGTCGATTGTTGAGTAGCCTGTTCAAAATCCTGCTTGTTCCTTTGGTTGATTGAATTCTAATGTTTTCTTTACTCTATTAGCAATTACTTTTGTAAATAGCTTGTATACTACAGAGAGCAAGCTAATTGGCCGGTAATTCTTCAAGTCCTTGTCACGTACCGCAATACAAAATTTGGTATATGTGACGCTACCGAAACAGCCGTGAGCGGGTCATCAGCTTGGCATGTAGTCATGTTGTTACATGACACGCATATCATGATGTTCATGTGAGGGTCTGTCACTTGTGTTTTTCATGAAATCATATCATACCATACCAGTTTCGCAACATGCCATGTGAACGAAACTACCGCAAGAGTTGCAGGACCATGAGATGTAAATCATGACATACATGACAAATGTATCATGATTTTCATGTTATGACTAGACAAATATGTTCTTCATACAGTCATGTTATGCCATACGAAGTTTGGTTTGAATACCATTACTAAACAAATAAAAAAAGAATAAAAAAACGTACCATGCATAATAAGTATGACCAGACTGCTGTTTTCTGCGTCCAATCAGAGTCTTCTGTCTTCGTTTGCCCATTAGCATCAATTTGCATGCTTCAGTAGAAAACGGCAGTTCATTACTGCGCTCCTTGCGCCTCTCCAGGTTTCTCTCCTGCGCAACGGCGCGATGAGCACCAGCATCAACGTTACCGCTTGTGTAAGCGTTAGCGTTCGCTGTTCGTATCTACACATACTTTTATTTAACTGGATATTGGCGAGTCTTTTTTGAAGCAAGATCCGCACCGTTATACAACACGCTGCGCAGGAACGCCGTCACTCAACAACCAAGAAAGTTCAGAACAGGCGCGAGAGAAATTGAAATTCAGCCTCTTACAGCGCAACGAAAGTCTTGCGCACACACTCGACACCTGCTTTTTTAATGCACAATGCTTCTAGTGTTTTGGGAGCCGTTCTTTCTCTACTTATGATTTTTCAAACAGGAATCGCGGTTCACAATGCGAGCACGTCATGCAGTGGTCTACGAGTTTACACTTCTCCTTATTGATCAGATTTATTTCGTGTTCCCTGAGTCCGCGTGGTGGTTCGTTGACCATCAGACCCAAAGTCAAGGACAAGAAAACATTTATAGACACACTCACCAAGAAACAAATACACACACATAGAGTTGCTACTATACACAATTACATTTCCGCTAAGCCTCTTGTAGCGTAGTAAGTAAGCTAAGCCTCTTGTAATGCAGTAAGTAGTCTAGTTGGGAGTCTATTATGAGTCCCTCACTAACGGTACTGATTACCGCGTTGCACGCTTGCAGCAGGGCATATGTGAGGCTAGCGAAACGGCCGCGAGTGCATCGTGAGCGTAGCATGTAGTCATGTTGTTACATGACACGCATTTCGTGATTATCATGTTTGCATCAGTCACATACCTTCGTTCTTCATTCACGTCTCGCAATACCAAATTTGGTAGATGCGAAACTAGCGAAACGGCCGTGAGCGCATCATAAGTGTGGCGTGTAGTCATGTTTTATGACATGCATGTCATGATTTTCATGTTAGGGTCTGTCGCTTGTGTTCGCCATGCAGTCATGTCATACCATATCAGTTTTGCAGCATGTCATGTGAACGAAACCCCGCAAAATCAACAAGACTATGAAATGTAAATCATGACATTCATGACATACAAGTCATCGTTTTCATGTTATGACTAGCTACGTATGATCGTCATATATAGTCATTTTATGGCATAACAAGTTTGGTATCGCTACCGTTATCGAAGTGGCCAGGAGAGCTAAAAGTCGTAAGTGGATAGATAGATAGATAGATAGATAGATAGATAGATAGATAGATAGATAGATAGATAGATAGATAGATAGATAGATAGATAGATAGATAGATAGATAGATAATTCATTGATTGATATGTGGGGTTTAACGTCCCAAAACCACTATATGATTATGAGAGACGCCGTAGTGGAGGGCTCCGGAAATTTAGACCACCTGGGGTTCTTTAACGTGCACCCAAATCTGAGCACACGGGCCTACAACATTTCCGCCTCCATCGGAAATGCAGCCGCCGCAGCCGGGATGGAGATAGATAGATAGATAGATAGATAGATAGATAGATAGATAGATAGATAGATAGATAGATAGATAGATAGATAGATAGATAGATAGATAGATAGATAGATAGATAGATAGATAGATAGATAGATAGATAGATAGATAGATAGATAGATAGATAGATAGATAGATAGATAGATAGATAGATACGCTCAAAGTCGCCGAAGTTCGCTAAGAAATGCTTCACATTCAGTACTTCGAGCCACTTGCTCGGCACACACTGACCTGAAAGGTTAAACGTGCTCGTCGCACGCTTGAACATGGACCACAGTGACACGTACAGTATCACACATCTGCGTAACATTTATACGTCAGCACCAGGCTCACACAAACCGCTGGCTCTAGCAGTCATACACGCGCCACACTAGGCACACACACCGCACGTTTCACAGTGTGGCTGTGTCGTCTTCACCTGGTCCTCTTGTCGTGGTATTGACACCATACGATGTTTCTTCAAGTTGTCATTACGAGCCGTGTCGCGCAACTTGTATATTTAGTCCTGTGGTGTCAGCAGCGACTCTGTAGAGGTGGATGTCGAAGCCTTGGCAGATAGACACAGATAGCGAGCGATACAGACGGAGATAGCGAGGCTGCCCTTGTCGTCCCTGTGGAGGCTAAAAAACTCTGGCTCATATCTAATTAGGCGGCCGGTATTGCGCTGCTCGAAGTAGGCGTGCTGCGAATACGCGGCGATTGCGGCACTGGTTTCTATCTTGTTGTAAATGCTTGAGACGTTGGGAATACAGTAAATAGAATTACGTGGCACGCATGCAGTTTTATGCGGTACCACACGTTTCAGATCTTTCCCCTGCGTACCATGCTTAAGTAACTTATGAAAAATGGTACAGAACCTGCAAAACCTGCATAGCTGCTTTATATTTAGCTGTGTCTCGAGAAGTTTTCTCCGTGGCTATGTATATTTGTGCGCATGCTGTCAAGAGCAGTTTGCGACTGTAGTAGGCATGATTGTACAAAATCAGTTTCACCGAAAAAGTGAAGCAATGAATGCGATAGCGACAAATTGCAATGTTATACAAATCGAGGCTGGCAGTCCAGTCATTCAGATCCGATCTCACAAAACTCTACAGGCGGTGGCGTCGGCGACGGTAACAAACCAGCCGAGACTGTCAATATAATTTCTATCGCAATAGAAGTCTGTGGACACTACTTGCGTTATGCTTTGTGCCTTATGCTTCGATAAATTACCGCAACATAAACGAATGAAAACATGCGACTTGTAACGTCATAGGCAACTTGGCGATCTGCTCACTGATGCAGGATAGCAAACCGGATGTGCGTCTGGTTAACTTCCCTGCCTTTCCTTAATTGCATCTTTATCTCTCTCTCTCTCTGCTCGCTGATAACGTGAATAATAGTAGACACTGATTTGACTGATTTGTTTGATATGTGCGGTTTAACGTCCCAATACCACCACACCAAACCAGACTACCAAAATACTGATGAATAAAAGACGAGAGAGCACTGTATTCCATATCATTGCCCTTGTTTATTATCTAGGAGTCATGGCTCACCAGGCACACGTTTGTTGCTTGCATCGTTGCACAGCACATCGTTTACGCAGGCACCGACGAAAGCACTGGGCATTATATGTAATCCGCATCGTTGCGTTGCCCATTGGACACTTCAAGACGTTCACCCAGGATAAAACGCGCACCTCACAATCTCGCGCACAGCAGATAACGCAATCAAGTGCGGAACACTAAGACAGGTGAGGAGGTGCGTCATCACAGACGAATTTTACGAGCCATGTGGTACAAGGGCTGCACTGAGTAATATAATAGCGCGGGCAGAGGGCGCTAAAAATAAGACTTTTTTAAAATTATAAAAAAACTACTAAGTTTTTCACTGATTGCACTTACATAATATTGTTGGGGAGAAGAAATGCCATTTGCAAAACATAGGGATAGCGTCGATTTTGAATCAAGCCTGTTTTTTTTTTTTACTATTCATGTTTGTTCCCTCCGCACATAATCGCGCTTCAGTCGCAGCTCTCATAACTTCCCATCCTGATGTAGCTAGCAACAGCTTCTGAACCACTCATGGAGGAAGAAAACGAATCTTTCCTTCTTCCGTGGAACCCCTTTTTGCTCGAAATGTCCCGACCTAGTGGAACAGGTCTTAATGGTGGCGCCACCTGATGTTGATTGCGCAAACCAGGTACTGAAAATAGACTTGACGCAACAGCCGTGAGCTTGCCCAGGTGCTCATTTGCACCTTTACTAGTGACTCAAATCTACAGATAGCGCAAGTATCGTTAAAGAAATTGGTAATTAACTACTCACATTGCATTACTGGGAGCATGCTTTCCGCCCTACACAATGCTGGCGTCTTGTCAGCATTGGGCCGTAGGACGTCTAGACAGACTGGATAGCACCAGCCTATGTATATCCATTCTAAGAGAGAAAGTTTATATTGTAAAGCTTCTTCATGTAGTCTATAACCCTAACTAGAAGACTGATGAGCTCGTTGAAGCCGCGAATACTCTGACAGTATTTTACAATAGGCACCACACGATCTACCGCAAGGCAGCCGCCGCGCTATGCGTAAATGCCCATCAATCGAGTGTTGTGAGGAAACCTTGGACTGCTGCCATACGCAGACGGGCTGGAACTGCAAATAGCCCCCCTGGTAACAAAGAACGACCCACGCGTCCAATGCGAGAGCGTTGCAGTGAAGCCAAAGTGGACACGACAAACACTCGACGTTGGCCGACCGTGGGTGATAGCCCATGGTTTCGTTGGCGGCCTTCGGTTGAGTGAATAAAATCGTTGATGTAAGGAAAGTAAAAATAAATAGTTCGCTGTCGATGAAAGATGGTTTAATGAATGACTGCACAAGCACCGAAGCACGTCGACCCTATTTGTGTCATGAATGTGTTTGTGCGCAGACAAGTCAAACCGAAATACAAATTCAGTAGAAGCTGGAGGCTTGAAGCGATGAAAAATTGTGGAACAGTGAGGCTCGCTAAAGACGACCTTTAAACATGTGCACCTGTCTTCGTCAAAACAGAAAACATAGTGAAAGCGAAAAAGAAAAGGAAAATGTTGGAATAAATCGGCCTGTTAAGTAAGGGGGGATAATACTAATGAGGGAAAAAATTGACGGCAGATCCACGAGGTGAATGATGAGATCGGGTGGAGCTTCTGGAAGTATTACCGAGAAATTTTATTCCGTTAATTCGCCCAATAAAAAGAGACGTGAAACGATTGATTAAATGTTTTATCAAACCTTTCTTGCTGGTCCCCTTTGTCCTTTTATCAACACCGCTTTGTGGTCGGTGAAATGTAAGCTAAGTGGTTCTTGCACTGGTTGCAGATGAAAGTTGGCAAACACGATGTCGATGCAGGTGCCTCTGATGGTGGTTGGGTTGGGGTTTTCAAAGGAGACGCAGAGCGCGCCGCCGCTGCCCTGCGCGCCCGCCTTTCGGCATCCTTATCCAAACGAGCACACACCGACGGCAACGAGCATCGGCAACTACAAACCTGTATCGATATGGTTTTGATTATTGAACCATTGCTTTAGAAAACACCTGGCGGCTTTCGTTAAGGAGCTGGCGTCTTTTTTTTTTTTGCTTTAGAAACATCTGGCGTGTTTTCGTTTTGCTTTTAGAAAACATCTGGCGTCTTTCGTTGGTCTATTTCATCAATCAACGGCGTTTTGAACAAGTTTTTTTAATTGTTCAATCACGCAAAGAAGAAATCTCACCAGGCACTGCCTTGGAGGTAAACAATGGCAACTACAAAGAATGAGAGACAGCAGAAGTCGGCTTTTAACACTTCTACTTCTACTAAAGTTTCCTACTGGAACATTCCAATGGCTGCTAATGGAGAATGAGAGACAGAAGAATTCGGCTTTTTGTCAACGCGCACGCTGCGAATTTTTTTATTGTTCAACAAAACACTAGAGAACTCTCCCCCCGGCACCACCTTGCATGTCAAAATGTTACACTTGTTACACACTACGACTACGAGGGACGAACGGGTGCCACTTTAAGGAGCTTCGCCCCCCAAAAAACTAAACGACGCAGTGTCGATAGGTACCGGGGTGTATATGGAGAAGACAGACAAATTAGGCGCCCCGCTGCGATGGTCTAGTGGCTAAGGTACTCGACTGCTGCCCGCCGGTCGCGGAATCGAATCCCAGCTGTGGCGGCTGCATTTCCGATGTAGGCGGAAATGTTGCAGGCCCGTGTGCTCAGATTTGGGTGCACGTAAAAGAACCCCAGGTGGACGAAATTTTCGGAGCCCTCCACTATGGCGTCTCTCATAATCATTTGGTGGTTTTGGGACGTTCAACCCCTCATATCAATCAATAAATCAATCAATCAGACAAATTAGGCGCCCCGCTGCGATGGTCTAGTGGCTAAGGTACTCGACTGTTGCCCGCAGGTCGCGGAATCGAATCCCAGCTGTGGCGGCTGCATTTCCGATGTAGGCGGAAATGTTGCAGGCCCGTGTGCTCAGATTTGGGTGCACGTAAAAGAACCCCAGGTGGACGAAATTTTCGGAGCCCTCCACTATGGCGTCTCTCATAATCATTTGGTGGCTTTGGGACGTTCAACCCCTCATATCAATCAATAAATCAATCAATCAGACAAATTAGGCGCCCCGCTGCGATGGTCTAGTGGCTAAGGTACTCGACTGCTGCGCGCAGGTCGCGGAATCGAATCCCAGCTGTGGCGGCGGCATTTCCGATGTAGGCGGAAATGTTGCAGGCCCGTGTGCTCAGATTTGGGTGCACGTAAAAGAACCCCAGGTGGACGAAATTTTCGGAGCCCTCCACTATGGCGTCTCTCATAATCATTTGGTGGTTTTGGGACGTTCAACCCCTCATATCAATCAATAAATCAATCAATCAGACAAATTAGGCAAGTTGGGGAGGTTGCGCGGTAAAAATAGAAAATAGGACTTATTCCAAACACAAGATGCACACGGTTCGCAGCTTGGCATGGGTGTTTTATCTGGTCTTGTGTTCATTATAAGTGCTGTTTTATATTTTACCACAGTGTATCGGGTTTTTCTTCGCGTCCACGATGTAGGGTCTTAAGTACGCTGAGGGTTAAAAAAAAGGGCGTCATTTTATTTTGAAGAATCTATCACAAATAAGAGGAAGAGATTTAAATGTCTTATTGAAAGGCCAGAGATATACTGGCCATTCGTCTAGCACGCTACTACAGTTCCTGGATAATTATTATGGTATGTTCTGTGGTAAATGGCAACGGAAAGTGGGAATTACATTGTCAGAACACTTAATAAGAACAAAAACGCTTAGGCGAGAAGTTTATAGGCATGACTGTTTGACATTGTGTACCTACTGTGTCGGATGTACTCAAGAGAACGCTTCAAAACTTTTACAACACTTTTATGAATCTTAGATATGACCCTGTCTAACTGCGGTCACTCGGAAAGCGAGAGTTGTACCGGAGTATATGAGCCTGACGAAGTATTGACGCGCTACAATGATATGTCATGCCGCTTTTTTTGTAGTTACGTCTCAGCGTCCACACAGTGCCCCTTTAATCTAAAAATAACAGTCTGTCTTGTTTCTACAACACAGGCGTGGATATGGGGGGGGGGGGGGAGAGTGCCCCCCCCCCTAATTAGGAACCGTGCGCTCACCTGGGTCAGCCAATGCGATGTTTGTGACAGCTTTTGTAGATGTAGGAAGAAATAAAAGAAAGAAAAGAGTGTTAGCCGGTTTGGCATAACCGGTTTGGCATACCCTGCACAGGTGGAAGGGATTTATATTAAAGTAAAGAAATAGAGGGGCACATAGACGTACACAGACAACGTCACAGAGCAGAGCAGCTGTATTGTGCGGTATTTAGCATCACAGTCTACGGTCGCTCGCGCAAGTCTCTTGCCTTTATGAATCTCCGCTATGTCTTAGTTGCTTAAATTCTCGAGGGCTGTTCGGAAGGCCATTACTCTCTGCTACGACGTTTATAGCTAGAGTGGCTTTTATAAAGTAATTTTTGTTTTCTATAGGGATGGCCGACGACGCTCTTCGCGACACCTGCGGTAACGAGGCAACCTTGCGGCATATCTTCTGTGATTGTCCTCAACATGCTGCGCAGCGGTCGCTGTCGCTTGCCTCAGCAACTGACCCATGTCGCTAAAAACTATTCCCTAATACTATTTCGAGCACGTAATTGGTTTTTGAGCTAGTGCAGACAAAACTAGATTTTGCATAATTGGCACTTTTAACTGTAACGTCATGTTCACTTGGGAGGCGTTCGTGACAACAAGCTGGGCGAAACAAGGGGAAGGCACGCACTAACATGTGTTTAAAATTTCAATTGCAGTGGCTGCTGTTGCCTCAGAAAATGTATTTGTAAGACTCTCGTTGCCTGCTAATATAATATAACACTTAAGCAGGATGTTTATCCTATTTTTTGTTTGGAAGATTACCCGCAGCGCCATTTCAGACATTATTGCGGGGGGCACAGTGCCTCATAGAATGAGTCCGCAGTCTTGCGGTCAACTAAATCAGCTGGTAACATACTCCATTCGACAATGGCTTGAAGGAAAAAAAATGCTTAAAAAGATTCATTCCGGGGTTGTATGGCCGTCCTTTAAGTTTGTGGTCATGACGAGAGTAATGATACTGCGCTGGTTTTAAATATTCTGAAGGATTAATGCCTGTTTTCTAGTTATAGATTGAATAAAAT
Source organism: Rhipicephalus microplus (assembly GCF_043290135.1). Lineage (NCBI taxonomy): Eukaryota > Metazoa > Arthropoda > Arachnida > Ixodida > Ixodidae > Rhipicephalus > Rhipicephalus microplus. The sequence continues at coordinate 3,616,046 of NC_134702.1, read as the reverse complement.
CGTTTCAATCTTAGATTACGTCTTAGCTCTTGTAAGTATTGCCAATTCAGTTATCTTTTCATACTTTGAGAGCTTTCATTTTGGTCATATTTTGCCAGAACAAATCTTGTTGCTATCCACTGAATGCGCTCTAGTGCATGAATGTGTTCTTTGTGATGGGGCGCATTTGAGTAAATGCTAGCTGCTGATTTCCCATAGCATTCGCACGCTCCATTGCATGTAGGCTTTACTTAAGCGTGCCGTTCTTTCAAATGGGGAACGCTGCCATCGTCGTCGTGACAAATGCTTCTAGTCTGAAGAATCGCTTACAGCTGCGCTGGTGATCACGTTCATCTGTCAGCTATATTAAGCACAGCTGTTTTTTTTTTTTCAATGTACATACACGGCCGTGTTGTGAAGGTTATTCTCACTGGAACGATTTGATTGATATGTGGGGTTTAACGTCCCAAAACCACGATCTGATTATGAGAGACGCCGTAGTGGAGGGCTCCGGAAATTTCGACCACCTGGGGTTCTTCAACGTGCACTCAAATCTGAGCACACGGGCCTACAACATTTCCGCCTCCATCGGCTCACTAGAACGATGGCACGTATGAAATTTATTGCTAGAGAGTCGTTAAAATATCAGACGAATGCACACATTGTACTGGCGTCAACTTCCCATTATTATGACGCCTGAGACAAGGGCTTTAATTAACAGAAATTGTTTCAAAAAAACGTTGGTCTAGTTGCTGAAATTAGAATATTGCGCAAGCCGAGTAACAGTGTCTTCCCTTTAATATAATGACACTATGCCGAAGGAGGCCGTTACCACACTGCATCTGACATCAATGCAGTCTGAGTCTGAGTAGACGAAGCGTCGACTACCGCACCTTTTCAACGTTTCGCGTTCTTCATGCTCCAATTTTGAACGATCAATTGTTGGTAAAAAGTCATACAAATTAGCGGTCTTCTATACGCTGTCAAGTGACAAAGAGTTCAATATTCGGCAGGTGATATAAACTAATACCACTGGGCAGATAGCGGTGGCATTTTGCGAATGTGTCATAATTTTAGAAAGAAGCCATTCTCAGCTACAAGCAGCTTTTGGTACCAATATTATTTGTCAGTGAGTATACCTATGATTACGTGAACAGCCCGTTCCACTGTGTCAGAGGTAATCTGCAACGGATGCACTTTGTTAGATATTCCTCGCTTTGTTTTCTCATTGTTTTTGTTCTGTTGCATCAACAATTCTACGAGCAAGCATTCACGCGAGGCAAGCCTTCTGATAAAAACCTTGAAAGCTTAGATGCTTCACTTCACCGATGCCCTTTCTGCAGCAAAGGCAGCTTCTTCCTAACGTTTGTGTCACATCCTCGCCTGGCTACACTAAAGAAGGGGAAACCTGTTGAGGGGCTCGGTTTTGCGTCAGACACAATAAAACGTACCCGAGAGGAATTTGGGCCAGGAAAAGCTTACTGGACAAATTACGTTATTTAAAATGAATTGGAGGGAGTAAAAAATCACCATTTTCGTCGATATTTTGAACTGAAAACTTTGTCATTACACGTTCGATGCTCTGCCGATTGAGCCACGGTGGAAGTCACCTACTCGTCTATATTTCTGGGAATTTCTGTACGTGTAATCGGGGGGGGGGGGGGCAGCGCTGGTCGTGGCCAAGGCAGTAAGTGAGCTAGGGCGCACTAAGTATACATGTTTTGTTAACATCGGATGACTTTATTTTTATCCTATTTCAACCGTAAAAGCGTTCCTAGTTTTTCAGGCGCGGTGTTTTCTGATAGCACAAGCAGCCAAGGAAACACGAGGAGCGTTACGCTACTTTGCACGCAAATGAGGCGCCTCCGCTAAGGTGCTATTACTCACCCCCCCCCCCCCTCCACCCCGCCCAGGATGTGACTTCCTGTCCAAGGGTAAACAACGAGTGCACCCTTCGAGAACGTATCCTTTCTTTGTGTGCTATTAGGTGGAATTTAGAGTCTGCGCAAGCGTTCAATTTCCCTTTTGATTTGCCCTTTTCACTTATGACGGTCCTCCGTGGCCTTTGCTGAATTGAGCAATAGTCACAGTGGAGCGCTGGCTCTAGGGCACCAGTGATACCGCGACGGCCAAGGGTGCAAGCCTGGCAGTGAGGGACACTCGCTATCTTGGAGGGATTCCGAGAACGTGGAGGTCGGGGCAGCGTAATACGAACAGTGCACTCTGGCCGCAATGACGCGCCTAAACAAAAGCGGGGCCGTATGAGAGTGTTTACCTTGAAGACGACCAGACGTTATCGGGGGATACGATCTCGAGGAGACACGCCTCCTTCAAGGCTGTGCTCGTGGAGTGGACTACCGTTCGTGAATGTTTGCGTGCATGTCACATAGTTCGGATAAGCAGCGTTCATTGTTATAGAAAGCTTCAAGAGCATCATCACTTTAGTAGTCGTGCACTCACAGTGAAGTAAAAAGCTACCACTTTGTTCAGTGCGGTGTATTGTCTTCACGAACGTCCAAGCGATTAACACTACCTTTAGAGTTTCTGTAGAAATTAAGAAATACAGTGACTGCTTTCAGCACCAAAAATAGGTTAGCAAGTCATCCTTTAAGTCTGAACATTTTACGTGCGTGAAGATGAAGGATGAATTTCATGAGCATTATACTTGAAACGCGATATTTATACTGATGCCAAGCTTCTTACCTTTGCCTTAATTCAGCATTCAGTATAGGTCCTTAATATTCGTGGTTTGTGATATCAAAGCAGCTAGCGTTCGCGAATATTTCGACAGTTTTTTTAGGCCATACCAGATTCATTAGCCCTATATCTAGTATCTTTAGAGCTCCTGGCAGAACAAACTTATCCTTCGTGTATGTAACTGAGCTACATTAGTATTAAACGCGATTCGTTCGAAGTAGTAATCGGTGAACTAAACGATGCTTTTTAGACCGCCTGTTCGTGCAGTGAAAGCACACCGGAAGAACTGATAATTTCGCTCTCGCCATGCGTAGCAAAGCCAGCTGGGCTGGCTGCACTTCAAGAGAAGGTCAAATCTAGCTAAGGCGCCCTTCACGCAGAATCTGAAAGAAAAAGCAAAAAAGAACGCGAGCTCAATCTGCATGTTTTTTGGCCTTTCGTGGTTAGCTGTCGCGAGGTCGCCTTTCTTTATAGAAATACTGGCCACCACGTGACCCGTGTCGCAACAGTCCACCAGAGCCCGTGGCGAGGTCACAGGCTGTGCGATAACACTGCGTGATAACACCGAGGAAGGCGGCACTGCTGGGCGGCAGCGGTCACGTGACCACCCTGGGGCTGTTCCAAGGTGCTTCTACAAGGTGACGGCTGCTCTCGCCGTTGTTCTTATTGCCGGCTATTTCCTGAGTATTTTTACACCCAATCGACGGCGGCCTTCCGCGTTTTTTTTTTATCTTTCTGAGTGGCACGTGACCGATCAGAGGGACTCCCGCCAACGCAGGCTCGCCCATAACTTGACTCAGACGTGTATGCTGTGCCAAGCGTGAGGCCAGTCATACGCAATCGAATCGTATTTTTTTAGCTGTCTGTGAAGTCGTGTTTAGACATTACAAGAAAAAGTAACGGTGGAGAGCCCTCGAAGCGTTTCTGTAATATGCAGTGAAATTCCCTCAGCAAATGTGTTCGGACTCATACATGACTCAGCAGCCGCTGTGTCGCCTTTCATTCGGGAACTGCATTTTGCTGACGTTGAATAACGAGATTCTGCCCTTTTTTTTTTCAAATTGTTTGTTCTTTTCGCAACGAATTTTCGCGTAGATAACAAGCCTCACTGAAAGTGAGAACATTGGATTCGTTCAAATTGATGGAGGCGAAATGCTGTGTGATGTCAGAGCACGTTAAAGAACAGCGGACGGTTCGAATTTCCGGTGCCCTCCACAACGGTGATATGATAATGATATCGTACTTTTCAGGCGTATTATCATTTATTCATATATTACCTCTTGTCATGTCTCATTCTTGCGACGTTTGCCGTGATCGCTTCACTGTACTCGGCAGTACCGCACGCCTTTCAAGACATGTCATGTACCGACGTGTATGCAGGGAACCGGTATTCGATTAAACCACTTCACTGCCACTCCTATTCAGAGAAACCTCGCACAAGCGTTTGCACGTAATCGTGTTACCGCAGCTGGAAGCGTGAGCAGTGGCCGTGTTCTCTTTGTGGCGCCGTCAAGCTCCACCAAGTAAACGCCAAGCGTGGACTTCACGGTCTCACAAAACTAGCGCGAGAGCTTGCATGGAGTTTTCAAGTACCCCATGATTCATTCATTCATATTCTTATTATATATTCATGCCCGTTTGGGCTATCTCAAGGCTGGAATAAAACTAATAAAACATACACACGCGCAAATTACCTAACTGCATATAGAAACGATGTATAGATAACGGATGCAGTAGTATCGAGCGTAAGACAGTAAGTTGACGAGGAAAATGCACTCGCAGGTAGGAAAGGAACGCTTAGCTGCTCCCGTGACAGGGGGCTCTTCGCTTAAATTACGTCATAGCACTGTTGCCTAAGCGCGAAGACATTATGAAAACACCATTTGAACTACCATTTCATAAATACGAAAAGGCAAAACGTATAATTTTCGCACGTGACACGAGTGTTTTCATTTCATATAGTTCTTTCATTATATTTTTTACCACGGCAAGTGATACCCTGTGCAGTTTGTCCCATTAGTCTGCATACAGAAAACTGCTTAAAGGTAAATACGACGAAAACAAAAGCTGCAAACTTTCATACCAAAGGCGTAAGCCTTCCTTCAGATAAAACATTAGTGCGCATATATCTACAAATATATAACTTGTGCGTTCTGTAAAGGTACTATGGGTAGATTTTACAAATACTATGCAATGGGACGACCACGTATGCTCCAAAAGCTTTGCCGCACAACAGATGCTCCATTTTGGACCCCATGTTTTTACTTTTAGATGCGAAGCAGCTCTTCGACTAGCTTGTGTAACACTATGTCCGTTCGATTCACCTGCACCGATTGGAACCGGTTCGCGGCTGTGCACGCGATTCAGCAATTGTGCAGCGTGAGTTCAGCAGTACAGGCACAGCGCGACACCCCAAGCGAATGACGATGTGCCGACACGGTGCAGGCCTTATTTCTGTTTGCTCAATTTACACCGTTCAGCTAACACTGAACGATGGCGAACCGCACATGCGGACAGTTTATGAGGCGCAAGCATTTTGGCAAAACACACCGAGTAGAGGCGCGTAGGGTGCCCTCAGCGCCTACGCCAAAGTGCCGCATCGTCTGCTCAGCTGCACGCGCGGCTGCACCAAGCCGGCCCTATCAGCGTAGGAGGTGCCAAGAAAACCGTGAACCAGTGATGCACTTTTTGCAACAAATGTCAGGGTTCAGAGGTCGTCAATGCTGCACCGCTGAAGCGAATGGCAAAGTGCAGCACCACATGAACTGGTTCCCGTGGTGCAGGCGAATTGAATAAACCTACTGTACTGCCATCCCTACTGTACTGTGCTCCCCTGGCCGCAGGTGTTGGGTTGGTGCCAAGTAGGTCACACCTTCCCTCGCTGTGCACGCGCGTTGACATCACTCTTTCCTTAGCCTGTCGCCGCGTGTCATCTCCCTCGCTTCACCCTATCCACTGCTGTCCACGCTCTCTTGACCATGGGTTTCCTTTTTGTGAGCGCAGCGCCTCCACTATTGTTTCCGTGCTCGAGCGAAGGAGCTGATCTCAATGGTAAGCGGTCGTCGGTGCTAGTGCGGCGTTTTGCCGCCAGGCACCGCAACTGGAGTAGACTTGCTGCCGCGTCGTCTCTCGCGTAAACAAATGCCACGGCTGCATTCGAAGCTGCTATACGGCTCGGTTTTCAGTTGTATTCAGGTTGTTTAAGGTGTAATCGAAATAGGAAACGATAATCGCGATGCACTTGTTGTTCTGCACACCTAGCTTATTTCAAAGGCATGCGTCGTTCACGACTACTTGATTGAGGCACTCGCGCGTTGTCTGCTACGCCGATACCAGATAGCTCATGCCACTCATCCGCGGAATGTCATTTTGTCACCATGGCATTCGCTCGACTGAGAGCTGCTTATTTGAGTAACTAAAAGTCTATTTTTGAGCGAAGCCTTTACCAGTAGCTAATAATAAAAGCTTGGGTGCCTGATGTTCCCCAATGTTTGCTACTCTAGTAGTGTATAAAATTATGCGCAAGCCTGCACTCATCCACTAAATAGCGCGAAATGCCACTAGACTGCTTCCAGGGATATAGGTCACCATCCGTTCCTTTCGCAAAGCATTGTATGTGTTGCCACCACTAAAAAAAAAAAACAAGTGTCAGAAAATGAGGAACTTTGGCGAGTAATTTCACCATGTGAGAGCCTTCCATATTATCTGCTCTTCGCATTTCTCGGTGCTGTTGCAAATATTTAAATCACGCATTTCACACATATCTATCAGCATTCGGCCTGTTGGGTCAGTATATCCATCCATATCTTCTATGTGCGCATTCATATGTCATAATAACCTCGCACTCTTCTCCTAGTTCGTTAATGTCATTTTCTATGCACTGCACAATTTGTTGGTTTTCCTCTCTGGCTTTTGCCCCTTTCCACAAGTATACAAAACCCAGGAGCGTCATTTGCCCTGCCACTGTTCCTTTTAGCCGTACATGTTCCTTGCACTCCTGCTTGACCCTTTGCCAGTCTGTACTTTTATGAATGAATGCCCCAATTCCACCCACCCCCTTTCTGATGCCTTCTATTCTATTACAATATTCCCATTCATAGTCCGGATTGTTAAGAGGTTGTTCCATGTCCGTAAGATGTGTTTCTACAAAACGGTATACCATCGGCCTCTCCTCCCTTAGCTGTTCATGCCACCCTGCATGTTAATATACCCTACGTCTGAATTGGCTCGGCGCTCGCAGCTACGTCTATTTCTGCCCCGGACTCTACCTATCTTAGATACAGGTACCACTTTGGAATCGTACCTGTCCATACCACCTGTCAAAGAATCTCCCTGGTTGTTTTCCTCGTTACTAGCTATCCTGCACCCCGAAGGGCCCGCGTGCCCCCCCTCCCCCCAAAAAAACTGCGCGTCCTGCAAGCCGCCAACCCACCTCATGACCTAGCCGCCCATCGAAGTGAATTCTGTCTCGTTGAAAACCACCCCACCTATGCACCTCTCTGTTTTTTTAGGTGATGTAAAACATCACCTCAAAGCCTTTCTCTCGACTCATCCGCCATATCTCTTGGTTTGCGTTGACAACCGCTCTTTGCAGGTTGCTGTCACGCACCGGTACCTCCTGTATCGTGCATATCACTACCTGTACCTGAGGAGAAGTGGCGCGCATGCCATCGACCCCTTTCGCCAGTGTGGTGGCTAGTCCTGCTGTATCTTCTTTTAAGACATCGTTTAAACCACCTGAAATTATCACGGGGTTTCGTCTATCAGCTGTAGTTTTGAGTTTTTTGCTCGCTTGCATCATGACTGCTTCCAGCTTTCATCCTGAGAACGTCCCTTCTGCAACCCTCTTGTCACCTCTTACACTCTCTTTGATTGCTTCTGTGCATCGGTTTAAATTCGAGTCCCCGGCGATTATCACGTGCTGTGACTTTTTAGCTGGAGCGTCCTGCACCTGGGGGTTACTTGCACCTGTGAAGATGGCTGCTTTGTCCCCTCCCAACCCCACCACTACTTCACTAAAGCTGGGTCTTGCGATCATTGAACCGGCTGAGCCTGTTTTTTCCGAACTTGCTTACTGTTTCTTCTCCGCCGCTCTGGTTGCCGGCACCCTGCCGTTCTCTCCATCGGCCACTCCTTTGTTCACCTTCACTAGTGCCTCCTCGGCGGACCTGAGCCTTTCTTCTATAGCCCTTGTTTTTTCTTGCTCTGTCACCAACGCAGTCTCCAGCCCGGTGATTTTAATCAGTAGTTCACTCTGGGCAACTATCATTTTCTCCCTTTTTTCTTCATCGTAACATTGCCTTCACTTGCCGTCAGCCTCCTCGTCATTCGCGTGTGCACTTGCGTCTATTTTCAGGCCCACCCCGCATCATGAACATTTACAACCTTTTTAACTATGTCTTTTTGCCACCAATTGTCCTTATGAATTGTCCCACTCGATAATTACAAAACACGGCATGCGATGAATCCTGCCCTACGAGAAAAAGAAAGTATAAGCTCCACTACAAAAATTTGAGTGTTCGGGTTACGTGCACCTCTCCCACGGGGTGGCAAGAAAAAAAGAACAAGAACAAAACACACACATACAAAGAAGTAAATACCTTGTGCCTGACGCCCGAAAAAGCCATACAATATAATAGGTGCTACAATGGTTTAAACTGCTGTCTTATTAATTATAAAGGCAAGCTACTCGAGGGGTGTACTCGCGCAGCGCCACCATGCGACAGCGACATGCGGAGGCGGAGAGCGCGCTCGATGGCCTGAAGAGAGCGTGCGCCCGGGCACTGAAATAAATAAAGGAGGCGCTGGTGAGGGCTACACCCACCCCGTGCTTCATGGACGTGAATCGTTGCCCATCAAGCATCTGAGTGCGCACTCTCACGCAACTGTCCCAACAGCTCGACCACTTAGCGTTGTTGGGGCCCAGCCAGCCGCCTCGATGGCTCGTCGGTTACATGCGTGACGTGCACTCGCTGAAGTGCGCGTCGGTGGAACAGAAACTACCCACCACGACAAGGAGAACGTGCATCAATCTGGTCTTTGCGAACTTTGACGTCGATTGCCTGCAGGAAACTCTCAGCTTGCACTTCACCGATCCATGGTGGACAAGGCTAAGCTCCGGTCCATTCTGAAGAAACTAAGAAACCTACGTGAGCTTCAAATGAATCTTCCAGCGTTCACCGTAGCGCCCATTCAACCTGTGCACAACGCTGCTGCTCCGCATCCCATCAGGGTTTCGTATGTCGTTTATTTTAAATATAGGTTCAGTACACACCCGAGTGTTCGCTGACGACGCAAGTTCACAGGCTCCCCCATTCAGGAAGTTAAGCTTCAATCAACACGACGTCTCCAAACTCTCAGGTTGGCCAACAAAGAAAATTAAACACACAAAACACAATGTTTATTATGTACAGACCTAATAATCAGCGCATCAATGATAATATGGTTATTTCGTTCAGCGAATAGCGACTGTAACAAGTCAGTACACCAAAATTTCTTGTAGTCTGTTTTAACGAGCACCTGTCATGGACACTTCACGTATATAATATCTTAACAGATGTAGTTCATTCGGTAGGGCACTTGAATAAAATCGCTTTTTTCCTCCCCTCATAGGTATTTGGATCACTGCATTGTAGCTTGCTCAGCTTTATATGTAATGGTGGTCTGGGGGACCACAGCCAAGACCAATTATGATAGAATTTTAATTTTACGAAAGCGCATGCTTTGTCTAATTGGAATATTTAGTGGTCATCTTAAGGAGCTAGACACTCAAGCACTTTTCCTCAAGCACGAAATTCTGCCTCCTAGAAAAATATATAATCTTCAGCTCCTACATACGCAATGTAACAACAAAATATGGCTTCAGAAAAAAACGCACAAATTACAGGACATTGATCACAAAGTCATTCGATAATCATGAATCGAATATATATATTAGCTAAATCTTTGAAATCTCATTTTCAATCACTTCTTTTTTCGACTGACGTCAGTTTAGATTCAGAGTTATTTTATGTTGGAGTACCTGTACACTTTATATTCGTTCATTTCTCTTGTCGTTAACCGTGATTTGTTCCAACAATGCGTTTGTTTTCAGAGCTGAGTGTATTCTGGATGTGTATTATGCGAAACAAAGCGCGTTTTAGAACGTGTAATTTTTGTGTAGGCCAAAAAGTGCATGTTCTGAAGATTTGATAGTTTCCAATATACAAGGTAAAAATATGATGGCATGCCAGTATCTTCTAATAATTATTGTGTAAAATACGTGCGAAATATGTAACCGATGTCTATCGGTGTGTCTGTTACTGATGCACAAATGCATATGTCAATGATGCCGACTTCATTAGGTGATAGGGGGTGAGACATCGTCAGGCTTTCAGCCTTTAGGCTTTGCCACCCGCAGGAAAAATCCTGTATTCCTTTTCCTGCAAATAAACGATGTTGAATGTTACTGAAACACTTTACCCGTTTCTGTAAAATTGTTAATTTATAATTATTTATTTGTATCTCACAATATTTATGGGCATCTAGTATGGGGCACTACGACTCAGTTTAGCCTAAATAAATTATTTCATAGGCAGAAGAAAATAATTCGTGTCGTCGCTAATGTACCATTTTTTGCTAATACCGAAAACATGTTTGAGAAATGCAACATATCTAAAATCGATAACATAAAAAAACTAGACTCATGCGCAAATACTATTTCAGTGCTAAACGCAGTACTGCTTTACTTGAAGAACTTGCAAACATATCTGGTAAATTATACCGTTAAAGCACCTGCACTCAACAAGGGTGGAAGGTTTCGCACTTTAGAACGAACTATGATATGTACCAATCTCCCAAGACTTGTTAACCCGTACAAAAAAGTAGCCTACTATTTACAGCACCTAACGTTGCTAGAATTTTAAATGTTAATGGACTCATTTCTATAGGGTGCTTTCTGAAAGTTATTATGTGGGTCATGTTTTTTTTGTTTCTTGCACGTGTTGTGAAGTAAATATGTATTTTGTTTCCCTTTTATACGAGTTGTGTAATTAAATGTACAAATGTGTAATAGTGTATTATTTATTTTAGTCACTGTATTAGTGTATTAAACAAAGTGTATTACCTGCTTTACCATATGTATCCATAGTACACTGAGGAGTTGATGCCTCCGTCAAGCCGCGTTTGTGCGGCTTTTTTTCTCTCATCCACTTCCATTTACAGCTATGTTGTACATGTATGTAAATATAAATTAGTAAATAGAATAAATTACAGACTATACTGGCGTAGGGCATGGCCGCCCATAGTGAGTCAATAAGCATTGTCATCGAAAAACTTAAAACCTTCTGTTGCCTGTAACGCAGGACGCGACAATGCAGTTCAACGCCGACCACTTGAAGAACTTGATCGAGCAGGCGTACCCACCGCAGGACATGGTTCTCAAGTGCACCATGAAGGCTCGCTCGGACGTGTGCCGCGACTTCGAGTGCAGAAAACTGCAAGCGCCGATGCTTTCTCTGATTTCATTGCCGCGTTATGAGCCACTCACATTTTCGGCATTTCATACGATGCACTCATCAGGCGCCCGTTTCGTCCGCGACAGCAGAGACCCCACGCGGCTGCTTGCTCCGTTCTTGGCTAAGCAGCTAAGCGAATGTTTATGTTCAGCGTTACCATCATTATCAGTGCGGGCTTTATACTACTACAGCCTGTCTCACTTGTCCATCATTTTTTCGGAAGAAACGGGGGCAGATATGTGCTACTGAGGGTTCTCGCATCAATCTTATCGTTCCACGTCGATGTGGGTTGCGTATTGACAATGTGTCGGACTGGAGACGCATATTATAAATGTAGCTATTGCATCGTGATCCAGCCCGTTATGGTCGAAAGAAAACAGCCACAGCCTCGAAAAAAATTGAAGACATGCCAAAGCTAAACGTTGGCATTTTTTAAGCATGTACGCCAAGGTAAGTTATATCAGAGACTGCGGCGCTCGTCGCTTCCTTGTTTCGATAATTTCTCTCCACCCTCGGCGGCAAATGAGTGAAGCAACGTATTTTCTCGTCACTTCTTGCTATCAATGCTAATAGCTGTAAATATTTCTGAACATAGCGTGGCGGAAAACATTTTTCACGTATTATTGGCTATTCGCAAACAAGGTGTAATTCACAGAAAGCTGCCTTGGGCAATTATGCATCATAAAAAATTATTTCAATATGAACTGTTCGTTTGTGTTGTCTTTTTCGATTGTTTTAGCCACTGTAGTAGCACTTATGTGGAGGCGAAATACTAGACATTCCTGCAGGGCAGCAAAGATATGGCTGTTTAGGCTCGAGACCTGTTACAGACATTCCACATAAAAGCGAGAGGTTCCTTATGTATAGTGTCTCTCTCGCAGGCAGAGAGCAAGTTCACAGGTTGTGATTAGGATGGTTTGCACTCGATATGCCCTGGCTTGCTGCGCAAATCCATGCTTATAAATTTTGATGCATTATATGATTGTTATTATGGCTACCTAGCTAATGTGGATGAGAGTTAAATCAAATGGTGGACTCAATAGCTTCAGCAGCATTGAATGGGTCAATACTTTCGGTCCTTCCGGTAGTGGCCAGTGTAACCGCGATAAGGTATAGAAAGTTCTGACTCTGTGCAGATGCCATAGAATTATTAACAGCATGGACAAAATTCAGACATCTTTGGTTTCAATGGAATACTAAGTAGTGTCGCACTAGACCAATGGAAATCATACTAACTAGCTTGCGATGTCGTGTGCCTCCGTTGAATCTACATTCACACAGGGCTGGTCTGGTGATATCTCCCCTATGCAACTTGTTTTCAGAAATAGAATCAATAAAGCATTATTTTTTTCCTGTCGCTATTACAGATTGTTAAAAACGACTCTTTGACATCCCATTCGTTAAACTAGGGTCAGTGGCATCCCAACTTATTTTTCACGAGTGGGGGGGGGGGGGGGTTTACCTACCGCACTATTCAGTCGGTGTACACACACACACACACGGACTGTCATTTGTTGGCAGCATGCACTGGTACAACACGTATATGTTTGTCATGCATAAGGCAAGTAATATTACTACACGCGACGCTTTTTATGCTTTAACTCAGAACTTTCCACATGAATACAGTTATGTTGATCGTGGCCTCCTCAACAATAAACTTTTTATTAATGAATTAAATTTTAATGACTAAAACAGTTCACAAAGAATTTAGTTTTTAAATGTGAAGCACTCTTTGAGGAACCAAAGGTATTTTGAGCATTTTTATTCACCTATTTTAGCTTCTCACTGAGCTCGAGCCTACTGCTTTATTCGTCGCCTCTTTGCAAGCTGCCTTCCCAGCTCCAAGTTGTCATAAGCAAAGCTGATCGGACTTGTCGGAGAATAAAGCGGGAATCTTTCTTGGCGCTTTCAGTCGGGCAAAACTGAAATATTTAGAAATATTAGTCACAATCATGTGCTCACAACAGCTTCGACAGAGCAGCGGTGATGGCAATCCTTTTTGATGAAAGAAAGTTATTTTCCTGAAGCAGGAAACACTTTGACCGATACATAAAACGTTCGTTCGTTCCCATCTACAACTGCATCGGTCGATAACAGCACAATAAAAACATGAACAGGTGATGTATGGCCCCTGCGCTAGCCTGCTCTGCAGTGCTACTGCACGGCGCAGAAAGCGTCGCGAAGAGCCTTGAAGGAAAATCGTCACCGCTGAAGTGTTGGAGCATTATCACTACACTGTACGTTTGCCTCATAATATTTTCTTTTTCTCCTAACACTACAATTGAGTGACCCCAGTGGTGAGGGAAAATTTTTCCTTAGTTTTTGTTTTCCCAGCGAGTAGCCGAGAGTGACCACTGTTGAAAGTGTATGAAGAGGCTCAGGGGCTCATCCCCCCCCCCCCCCAATTTTACTCAGTGGGGGCTCAGCCCCCATGCTTCTCCCCCCCCCCCCCGCCCAGCTAAAACACCCATGCCTAGGGCTGACCTTCACCCTTGGTGCTTCGGCTCAGCCCCAGGGACGCCTCGTTTGCCTTCATGAAACAAAACGAGTGCGCCTTTGAATTTATGCTTGTGTATATAATAATATGGCATTAATGAGCAAACTGAAAACCCTTTTAAACGTGCTCGGTGCTAGTGTAACACACAGTCAATATAAATACTATACTGCCTGGCCAGAAAGGTAAAAAAACAATAATTGCACTCTTTCTGTCTTTGCGTGCGTTCTTTCCCTTTTTTATAAGGATTATTTAATACTTGAAATGCCTGAGAATTCACAAAACCAATCCCCCTGAGTGGCTATGAGCCATAGTTGAGGTGGTGTCTCAGCCGGCCCAGCGTTGTCTCTTGTTGCTCTGCCTTACAATATTTATAGCTTTACCGTTACAGGTTTGCTTTCTGTATTGTGCCTGCTGCGAAGTCCGGTGGGCGGAGCCCACCATCATGTGATTAAAGCCTTTTGCCTCCTTCTCCTGAGGAAACACCTGAAATAAAGCTAAAGTGAATTGAATTTAAATGACACGATTTCTTTACACGTTCCCAGCTGGCATGAGTCGAAGAGCGTGCGCAGGTTTCAGTCGTGCCGAGCTCACAAAGCAAAGCACTGACGAATTGAAGTTGATTGACACTCTGACCGGTTCGCTTGTCTTTCGTTGATTCTGGCAATGAGAAGGCTTTTGCTATTGAGGAAAATTTCTGGCTTGCCGCTGATGTATGCTGCATCGACAGTGTCATAATAACTGTGGCGTCACTTGAGGCACGTTTGAATTGATCCAAACAAAATTAAATGTTCTTGCGTTATAGTAGCCCCAGTTGTTTGCAGTGCTTCAAAAGTCTTATCCGGCGTCTGTCGATCCTAGCTTTCACTATGCCTGGGCTACTACTCGGCTTAACCACGTCACGCTGTTCAGTGAGCGACCGCTGGGTCCAATACAACACCTATAGCCATAGAAAATTACAATAACGCTCAAGCTTTCTTGAACGAAGGTGTGGAATAAGCTCACCGAGAAAGTCCGGTAGCGGATCTCAAGAGAATGAATGGCTACGCTCCCAATCCTGCAGCCGGAGTTCTGGCTGACGTAAGACCCTTTGTCAGGCCACATTGCTTTTAGCTCTTGCTCCCTTTTCTGTAAAATGAAAGAAATACTAAAAAACGAAAACAAAAACGTGTTCGCGCAACGGGAGCAAGCAGCACACGCCGTTTGCTCTGCGAAAATATCGTGCAAATTCCAGACTATTGTTAATAGGCTGCGCGCTCAGGAATTTCGAGCTGGCCAGGCATGAAGGGAAAGCTCGTCGAGAAACGGCGTTCCACTCGGATGAAACCGGAAAGAATTGCGACGGCGGAGGTCGTTTACCTCTCGTGCCCTACTGTGTCACCCAGCAGAAGTGGCCTGTGGATGCAGAGTTACCCAACTGGGTCAGTTACGTTATCGCGAAGATAAACACCCCGTGGGATGCCCTTATCACCGCCAGGTTCCGAGAGATTAGCCCCACGTCTTAACGCTCTGCATTGGTTCGATACCTGAGCCATTCATTGGGATGGCCGCTTGTAAGTGTGCCGTCAGAAACGCCGCCTCCTCTATACAACTTGCTTAGCTTATCGTAGTAGGGACGAATAAATGCCCTGTTTTCTTTTTTTAACTCCGAAGCATTTCTAGGCAAACTTCGGCGACTTTGAGCTTATCTATCTATCTATCTATCTATCTATCTATCTATCTATCTATCTATCTATCTATCTATCTATCTATCTATCTATCTATCTATCTATCTATCTATCTATCTATCTATCTATCTATCTATCTACGACTTTCGGCTCTCGGTGCCGCATAGGCGTATCAGTCGGAGTGCAAAAAAAGCGCGAGCCCCCCCCCCCCCCCCCCAAGAAAAGTTAAGAGGGCTGAGCGCCCCCCCCCCCCTTTCTTTTGACAGTGGTCACTCTTGGCTGCACGCTGGGGAAACCAACAAGTAAGGCTAAGTGTTCCGTCACAACAGTAATCAGTCAACTATGTTCTTACGGAAGAATTAAAATCTTACGAGACAATGTCACAATATAGCGAAATCGCTCGAACATTTCCACTGTGATGATTTTCTTTGCAGGCTCTTTGCGGTGCGGGTCGGCTATGCGACGCTTTCGCATCTTGTGCTGTACTATTTCAGAGCTTACAAGCGCTGAACAGGGACCCAATAATATTACATCACTTGTTCATGCTTTTATTCAGCTTTGACTTCTCGATACCGTTAACTTTGGGATCGAGCAAAGTTTTTATGGGCCGGTCAAAGCATTTGCTGCTTCAGGAAAATAGTTTTCTTCGAAAAGGATGTATCATCACCATTGCTCCGCCGAAGCTGTTGCGGGCCAATGAGTGTGACGAATCGTTTTTGATGTTGAAGTTTCTTCCGCCAAAAATTGTTGCTGGTTTAGTCTCTGATAATCCTGATTGGCCTTGCTTGTGGTAACTTGGATCCATAGCGGCAGCTTGCAAAGTGGCCACGAATAAAGCAGTAAACTCGAGCTCAGTCGGAAGCTCAGCTTTCAAGCTTGCCCCACAAGTTGAACCACCGGATAAGGGAGAAGGTGCATGACCATGGTTTTTAGCACTATAGGGATTTAGTTAAGAATTGAGCTAGTTAATTTTCACTCAAGTGGAATAGTTCTTTACAGCTCAGAATACTGCTCTGAGAGCAAAGAAGCACACACGTGCAGCGCTGCTTATTGCTCTTTATTCCTCTTTCTCTCAGCAAGTATTTATGAACTCACAGAGATGTATATGCACACAAACTACTAAACGCCATTATGCTCCAAGTGAAAATATTTTATTAAATTCATAATCTATTTCACCAGCTGCTATATGTGGCCGCTGCTTATGTGATTGGCAGCTAGCCTACTTTAAATACCTTTAGAAGGAGATGCTCTCCGGCTTCGTGACGTCATGTCTTTCGTGTCCTTCTTGCCTCTGTGACGTCGTTTTGTTCTCGCGCTATAACTATCGTCATGTAACAAGCAGGATATTTTGTGGCACGCAGAAAATGTAAATGCCGAAGACCAAATGGCAGACACTATGTCGTATTGAGCATTGTCTATTCTCTTAATTTTAACGTGGTCGTAAATAAGGGGTCATTACGTGATGGATCATTTTCGCGTCATTTGTTGCCTCGCGTAACAAGCTGGTGCTGTGTGCATGACAAAGACTGCTTTTACTAATCATATACAGCTAACAACCACTTCGAAAGAAAGCAACAAGGGATAGTTTAACGTTATAATCACCTTCATTTCGTTCTTTAAAGTACAATTTTGTTCACACCATTTGTATTGATGTATTTATGCAGGTGCCGACCCATTAAGAAATTTTAATACAAATAAAACGAATGTAAACAACGTACTACGCCCCTAACAACAAATTATACATCTCTAAAGAAATTGGTTGAGAAGTTGGTAATTAGTTAAGAACAGTATTATAGCAATAGCAATTTCATTATTAACTGCGTGCTCCAGATACAGCGTTAAGACATTTAGTAAATAAGGCCAATTTTAAGGCACGCATACCTGAGTATACGCAAGAAAGTGAAATGCTTATTATGAAAAATTATCACACCAATCATTCCTTGAAAAAACATGGTTGGTCCCTTCATCAGGACAATCGGCATATTACACGAAAGTGAAACGCACCTTTACAGGAATAATTAAATGTTTACTGTACAGTGATAAAGGAGGGCTTGCCGAATGTATGTTTCGGTGTTTACCAGCTATAGCCGCGTTCAACGTGGATATATCCTCGTTGACGCTTGGCACATATCCATGCCGACGACTGACATCCGTGGGTGGATGAAAAAACTTTAATAAGGTCCAATATGTCATGCTAGTGTCTTAGTCAGAAGCGGGCCACTCCCTCATCGGGAGCGAGAGACCTAGCCTCTCAACCGTTTCGCGGGCCCGTCCGACTGCCCAAAATTGCCCTCAAGTGAAGTACGGTGCAAATCTGAGCCTCATCGTTCTTCAGTATTTTCCTTGTCGCTGCGTAATGCGGAGCAACGCCAGAGAATATGAGCATGATCTATGGTGTCGTGGCATTTATCGCATGCTGTAGGAACACACAACTTCCTACAAATCCTGTTAAATGAGTGCGGGTTCAGATGGGTTCTTGTTTGTAATCGCCTGTGTGTAATGGCCTGATAACTGTTTGGTTTCCTGTGTGGAGGGGGAACACTCTGCGTCCTAAATAGAAATGTTTCGTTAGCTCGTACTACGAAAGAAGGTGATCCTTGCATGCTGAAACCTTAGCATTTTTTTTGCATTGTAGCTGCATGGTTTACAAGTCCTCGAGCAGTATTGTGGGCAGATTCGTTGAGGTTCGCTGGAGCACCGTTGATTTCTCCCATGTGAGCAGGAAACGAAATAGTCGTGTGTGGTTTGATTACTTTCCCTTTGAGCATTGCCAGAGCATGTCTTGAGATAACTTCCTTGGCAAATGCTCGCACGACCACCCTAGAGTGGCTGTAGATCCTCGATATATTTGGCTTCAAAAGTGGCAATGCAATGGCTACTTGCTCGGCCATTTCCGGCTATGTGGTGTAGATGGAAGCCGAGTTGACTAGTTGACCTTTACCTTTTACAAGTACTGTTGTGAAATCTCGTTTTTGGACGCGAAAGTCGCGCCGAAAAACGAGCATTCCTCTGCTTTACTTTTAGCTCTTTCTATAGCAAAGCTTTGGCTTTGGCTTGCCTTCTACTCACCATATGATAGGGTTGAGCATTCCTCGGAACAGGCAAAACTCTGATATTGTCCTTCAGTTCGTTAGAAATTCCTTTGCGGTTATCATTTATCTCTGTAATTGGTGCACCGATTCATTTGAGGATCTGCCTTTCTGCTTGCGTTGTTGTAAGTCTAATGAACTGAGCTCTCTCTTGCGCCTCGGCGATTTCCTCCAATGTGATGTGCATCCCAAGCTGCATGAGTTTTTCAGTTTAGGTGTGCATAGGTAGCCCAAAAGCTACGTTGATTGTGTTCCTCAGTAAAGTATCAAGTGTGTATCTTTCAGGTCTCTGCCACTCGTGCATGGCTGCTACGTAGGTGAAGTGGTACAACACAAACGAGTTAACTAGTCTTACATCGTTGTCGTCTCCAAGCTCTTGTTGGCGGTTAGTAACTCTTTTGATGAGCCTGATTGTGTTGTGCGCTTTCTGAGCGATACGCTGAATAGTTCGGTTATTCGAGCCATTGGCTTCTATCACCAAGCCCACGGCCCGGATAAAATCCACCCTTGGAATGGCTCTTCCGCTCATGGCATAGAACATTATCTCATTCTATTCTGTTGGAATCCATCCCCTTGGTTTGCGGCCTTTTCTCTTAGCTCTGTATAGCAGGAGTTCAGATTTCTTGGGTGAGCATCGGAGTCCCATGGGAATGAGGTACTCTTCCGTCACGTTTACAGCTTCTTGTAATTTTTCTTCCATTTCTTCGTCATTGCCTCCAGTACACCATGTCTTGACGTCACCTGCGTAAATAGTGTATTCTATGCCTTCGATGTCTTCGACTTTCTTGGCGAGACCAATCGTAGAGATATAGGAAAGGGTAGGCGAGATGACCGCTCCTTGAGGTGTGCTCCGGTTGCCTAGCTTCACTGTATCCGATTTTAGGTCCCAGACATGAGTGTTGCCGTCCTTCCGCTGAGAAATTTTTTGACGCCTAGATAACAACTACTACCCAAACCTAGGTTTGAAATGGTTTTGATTATGAAGGTACGATGAATATTATCGAAAGCTTTCTCCAAGTTTAGTCTCAATATTGCTCCCGTGTCTTTTGTCTTGTGACTAATTATTTTGTTCTTGAGTAGGAGCATGTCATCTTGGATGGAAAGACCATGTCTGAAGCCTATCATCGTGTGGGGGTAACTGTTGTGCTCTTCCAGGTACCTAATTATCCATTTATTATTACATGTTCAGCAACCTTTCCCACACACGATGTGAGTGAAATCGGTCGTATATTCTTGAAGCCATGAGTCTTGCCTGGTTTTGGGATTCAAATGGTGTTAGTGGCCTTTCATTCGCTAAGAACATCACGTTTCTTCCACATTGAAATAATTAACTGCGTTAAATATTCTAGAGAATCGTCTTCCGAATCGCGCAGCATTTTGTTTGTTATCCTGTCGCGTCCTGGGGCAGATCTTTTGTTCAGGTCGTATAAAGTCGCCCTCACGTCTGCTAACGTGAATTCAGCCTCTGAAATAGGGTTGCTTGGGACTGTGTAGCCTAACCAAGAAATGGGTAGCTGCTGTGTGTCCTCGACGGATAGGAACCTATTCACTTCGCTGCGCAATGACTTCTGACTTTGATGAATGATTCTGTGCCACGTGCAAAACTTTGCTTAAAGTGCTGCGCTGAATTGATTTCTTGTTGGTTTCGTCTAACAGATGTTCGAGTAGATTCCCGCTTCCTTCTTTGTTTTTCATCTGAGCATCTATGGGGTTGCAAACCTCATCCCACAGTTGCTTGGAGAGGGTTTTGCAGTACTCTTCAATCACTCGATTGAGTTCGGCAATTTTCTTTTGCAGCCTACGGTTCAGCCTCTGGCTCTTCCATCGCTTAAGAAGGAATTGTTTAGCTTCTATGAGGTGCGCTAGTCGGCAGTCCATTGTTTCGATGGGAAGATCTGCGAGCACCTCTTTAGTAGCGGTGCCAACGTCCTTCGTCAGCTGTTAAGTCCATTCTTCCTGGTTCCCTTCTGCAATAACCCTTCATTTTTGATTTTCCGGAATTCGTCCCAGTCTGGGACCTGGAATTCGCGTGTTCTCTTTTGGCCAATGCGTAGGTCAATCCTTAATATATTGTTACGCAAAATTTGACGGGACGTGACTATTTGCTAGAGCATTTACACCAATAAAATCGGAGCGCTGCGCACAGAGCGAGCAAACCAGTCCTCTTCGTCGTCTTCTGTCCACAGAATGGTTCAACCTTCATGCAATAGCTACGTAGAATTACCCCCCGGTTGTAAAAGCACCGGCTCCGTGCACTTTATACGTGTTCTTCAGGAGGGTGGTATGGTATCAACCTACTGACGTGGACTGGGGTTGTTTGCAGACAGGTTAGTCCCGGAAACTGGAATGACTTGATAGGTGACGTTCGTTACCCGTCGTATGATACGGTAACGTCCCTTGTACTGAGATAGAAACTTCTCTGAGAATCCAACACGACGAACTTGGACACCAGAGAAGAACTAGAGAACCAGGTGAGAACTCAACGTCGACATGCTTGCTGTCATGGAGAGCCTTCTGGGTTGCTTGTGAAGCCAGCAGCCTAGAGCGGGCCATCTGACGTGCGTGGTCAGCGTGAGCGACAGCATCACGTGCGTATTCACTCGGCGGAGGTGTAGTAGTCGGTATTAGGGTGTCCAGTGGTAAGGTCGGATTGCGTTCACAGGCATAATAAAAACTCGAATAACCTGCGGCATCATGACGAGACAAATTATAGACGAACCACACGTGAGGTAGCGCTAAATCCCCATCATGGTGGTCAGATGAGACATACATCGAGAACATGTCCGTGAGGGTGCGATTTAGGCGTTCGGTAAGGCCCTTTGTTTGAGGATGGTAGGAAGTGGTCAGTTTGTGTTGCGTTAAGGAAGAGCGCAAAAGGTCTTCGAGTACGCGTGATAAAAATGCACGTCCGCGATCGGTGAGCAAGTGCCGAGGAGCGCCATAGTGTAAAATTACACCGAGGAGGGAATAGTCGGCAACGCCAGTAGCAGTGCTGGAGGGGAGCGCTCTAGTGATGGCAAACGTGATGGCATGGTCTATAGCAATGGCGACCAACTTGTTCCCAGAGTTTGATTCAGGGATGGTCCGAGGAGGTCTACATCAACACGAAAGAAAGGTTCAGTAGGGATGGAGGTCGGGTGAAGGAGTCCAGCAGGGGGTGCGGCAGGTCGTTTTCGACGTTGCCATTTGTCGCAGGAGGCCACGTAACGTCGAACGGACCGCGAGAGACCACGCCAAAAGAAGCGGTGCCAGACGAGGTCGTACGCGCGAGGTACACCCAAGTAACCGGCAGTTGGTTCGTCGTGAAGCTCATGCAGGACCGCTGAACGCAGATGGCTAGGCACGACTAGAAGTAGCTCAGGGTGATCTGGCTGGATGCTACGATGCTATAGCGTGCCATTTAAAGGGACGAACATACGGAGTGACACGCCGTAAGGGTCAGATTCCAGACGGGCAATGAGTGACCGCAAGGAAGGGTCGCGACGCTGTTCGTCACTAATCTGACAAAACCTAGACATGGACACGACGCTGGGGCCAGGCTCGCCGACCGATTCATCTGGTTAGTCAACAGGGTAGCGGGACAAGCAATCGGCGTCCAGATGGAGGCGTCTAGACTTGTTGGCAACTGAGTAGAAGTACTCCTGAAGACGCAACGCCCAACAACCAAGTCGTCAAGAAGGGTCCCTCAGTGAAGAGAGTCAACAGACGACGTGATGATCAGTGACGAAAAGGAATGGGCGGCCATACAAGTAAGGACGAAATTTCAAAACCGCCCAAACAAGGGCAAGGCATTCTCGTTCTGTTAAAGAGCAGTTACGTTCACATTTTGAAAGGAGACGACTTGCATATGCAATTACAAGATCATAGCCCCACTGAGTTTGGGCCAGAGCTGCGCCAATGCCGTGACCGCTAGCGTCTGCGCGCACTTCCGTAGGAGCATCTGGGTCGAAATGTGCAAGTATCAGTGGTGTCAATAGGGCGGTGATTAGTCGAGATAAAGCGTTAGCTTGAAGAGAACCTCCACAAAACGGGAAGTCGTGCCTGAGAAGGTCTGTGATTGGCTGTGGAAGTGCCGCAAAGTCTTTGACGAACCGGCGAAAGTATGAGCATAGGCCCACGAAACTGTGAACTTCATGGATAGAGTGCGGAACGGAAGAGTTCGTTACTGCGCGTACTTTTGCCGGGTCTGGTCGTACAGCGGAAGCGTCAACAAGGTGACCCAACACAGTAATTTGACGAAGACTGATGCGGTACTTCAAAGAATTCAGCTGGAGGCCGGCATGTCAGAATGTTGATTGAATGGTCGAAAGTTGTACAAGGTGTGTGGCGAAGGTGGGTGAGAAGATTATCACGTCGTCTAAGTAACGCAAGCACGTCGCTTGTTTAAATCCTTGAAGAAGCGTGTCCATCATTCTCTCGAAGGTTGCTGGCGCGTTGCAGAGACCAAACGGCATTACTTTGAATTAGTAAAAGGCGTCAGGGGTAACGAATGCAGTTTTCTCAGGATCCATTTCGTCTACAGCAATTTGCCAGTAGCCAGATCGGAGGTCAAGGGATGAAAAAAAAGGTGGCGCCATGAAGACAGTCAGTGCGTCAATACGTGGAAGAGGATGCACGTCTTTCTTGGTTATTTTGTTGAGGTGCCGATAATCAATACAGAAACACCAGGAGTCGTCTTTCTTCTTTACTAAGACCACTGGGAAGGCCCAAGAACTTGACGATGGTTCGATGATGTCTTTCCATAGCATGTTTTCCACTTCCTTTTGAATCACTGCTCGTTCTGATCTGGACACGCGGTAAGGCCGACGGTGGATAGGCGCAGAGTCACCAGTGTTAATTCGGTGCTTAACAATATTTGTCTGGCGCAAGGAACGATCACTGATATCAAAAATGTCACCGTAAGGGGCCAAAGTGCAGCAGAGAGCGTCGGCCAGACCAGGCGAAATGTCTTGTCCAATCACATTTCAAAAGATGGCTTCGGCAGAACCGGGTATCCGTGAGACTTCGGCTTGGTCCGGAACAGTTACAGCGACAACGTTTATGCCACTTTTTATGGCAGTGAGTTGAGCAAGCGACAGCTGGTAGGGACACATGGGGAATGGGCCGAAATTTAGAAGTCGAAGACACACACAGTTGTCCACTATGGTGGTGATGGTATGCGGCACTGTAACACTACGCGTCATTCGTGCGTCTATTATCGGTGTAACGATGTAGTCTCCGTCAGGAACTGGAGGGGTCGATGACAGACAGACGCATGTCACAGCTCGAGGTGGCAAGCGAACAAAATTGCTTTGACCCAAACGGCTGACGGGTTTTTCACAGGCAAGAGCAGGGGAAGGTTGAGGCTGAGCGTGCCAGAAGAACTGTCAATTAAAGCCGAGTGTGCCGACATGAAATAAAGACCTAGTATGAGGTCATGGGGGCAACGATCTAGAATGGCAATAAGGATTACGGCGTGACGACCAGCGATGTTGACACGACCAGTGCACATTTCGACGACTTCTACGGTGCCGCCATCGGCAACACGTATGGCTTGAGTCGTAGAGGGCGTCATGATCTTCTGAAAACGGCGGCGTCGATGTGTGCTCATAATAGATAGGTGGGCGCCTGTGTCAACAAGGGCAGTAACAAGAACATTGTCGACTTTTACTTCAATGAGACTTTGGTGTGTGTGCAGCATCAGTAGAGGGTTTCCGGGCGTCGTTAGTATTGCAGCTTCACCTCAATAAGCTGCAATATCTAGTTTTCCTGCTGCGATCGTCGGCGAGGAAAAGCACCGAGGCGGCGGAGAACGGCATTGGTCGCGTAGCAGCGACGGTGAGTGGAAGTAGCGTGTCCGGAATGATTGATTTGGGGGGTTTAACGTCACAAAACCACCATTTGATTATGCGAGACGCCGTAGTGGAGGGCTCCGGAAATTTTGACCACCTGGGGTTCTTTAACGTGCACCCAAATCTGAGTACACGGGCCTACAACATTTCCGCCTCCATCGGAAATGCAGCCGCCACAGCCGGGATTTGATCCCGCGACCTGCGGGTCAGCCGCCGAGTACCTTAGCCACTAGACCACCGTGGCGGGGCAGTGGTGACCGGAAGAAGGGGCGTCAGTGGGGAGAGGCTAGTGGGGAGGCGGCGAGTAAAAGTTGGATGGTATAGCGGCTGGACGTCCAGAATTGGTAGGGCGCATATAAGTAGGACAGCTATGACGTGGTGGGTTGAACCAGCGGCGACGGCTATAACGAGAAATATGTCCAGGTTGATGACAGGAAAAGCTGATAGGCTTGTCGTCAGGGGTTCGCCATTGCGTAGGGTTCCGGAAGGGCAATGATGGAGGAGATCGGCGAGCGTTACCTGAGGGGTATGGGCGTATTTCAGGGTGAGTCACGGGACACACTGACGGCACTCCTGTCTTACCACAGCTTGAATGAAGGCTGCCAATGGCTGTGATGGGTCAGTGACTTGGGCTGTAAAAACAGGCTGTCGAATGACAGCTGGACAGGCAGCTTGAAGCTCCTGACGAACAATTCGGGTGACATGGTCATAGATGGATGGTTGGAGAGCGGCTTCATACGATGAAGTTGCGGCCGTGTTGGGCAGTCATGTCAATCTCTGCGTAATACGGCAGCTCTTGTCTTGTACAAACCGCCGGCAGGCACTCTTTGATGAGTTCATTGATGGTTTTGACGTTAGTGTAGACAAGCAGGTTGAAGGCATCATCGGTGATGCCTTTAGGCACATTCGATACTTTCTCAGGCTCGGGCATGTGTTCATCAACCTGGCGGCAAAGGGCGATGACGTCGTGAATATACGCGACGTAAGATTCGGTAGACGTCTGTGCCCGAGTAGCCAACTGATTTCACGCAGTTATCAGTCGTGCAGCGGTGTTCCCAGAAAGGCCAAGGATCTTCTCCTTCAAAGTGTTCCAGCTGGTAATGTCGGCTTCGTGCGTCTCAAACCACACCCGCGGAGGGCCATCAAGGTAAAAAAGCACGTCGGCAAGCATGAGTGTCGGTTCCCACCTAAAACTGGCGCTGATCCGTTCATAGACGTTGAGCCACTTGTCAGCGTCAAGGTAATCTTGTCCGGAAAATACGCCAGGATCACGAGCAGGAGGTAGGACCACGTACGTAGGAGTCACAGAAGAGGCGGGTGGCGAAGACGATGTTCCTTGAACTTGCGACATAGTAGGACTCCTGATAATGCGGCCGTTGCGGGGCTTCGTTATGGGTACAGGGAAGGACCAGCACGTCCACCACAAATACGTTACGTAAAATGAGACGGGATGTGACTATTTGTCAGTGTATTTACACCGATAAAATCGCAGCGCAGCACACAGAGCGAGCAAGCCAGTCCTCTTCGTCGTCTTCTGTGCACAGAATGGTTCACCCTTCATGCGATAGCTACGTAGCAATGTTATGATCATTACCAAAGTTTTGGTTCAAGTTAGCCCATGTGGGCTCCGTAGCGTTGCGCACAAAAATAAGGCCTGGGGTTGTTCCTTGACAAGTCGATGTGCCGCATCTAGTCGGAAATGCTGGGTCTGTAATCAATGTTAACTCTAAATCTGTCGCTTCTCGCCATAGACTCTCCCCTTTCTTTGTATTGTATTGGTAAACCCATGCGTGGTAGGGGGCGTTGAAGTCTCCAGCAACGATTAGCGAGAGTCTCGAGCTATTTTGATTGCTTTGATAAGTAGGGACTTGAATATTTGCTTCAATTCCTTCGAACTACTGTAGATATAAGAATAAATATGCTTTCCTGATTGCAAATTAAGGAGTTAGGAATAACTTCTGTCATGATGTATTCAATTTTGCTGCCTGTGATCTTAGATCATGGCTGATATATGTAGCTTTTTTATAAGCTAGGGTTGCGATACCCCTCCCACATTCGACATTCTTTTCCTCCGAACAATACTCGGGCAAAGTAACGTTGGAGGTGAGCGTTTCTTGGAGTAAAATACCATGTGGTTTCTTGGGGTGAGATCGAATAAATTGCTGCAGGGCACTTTTTTATGTGGGTAGGCCCTGCAGCTCTATTGCCACATTTTAAATTTACTGGTCTGTGGTGCCATTGTGCTTCGCCTGGAATCCATTAATTAGTTCAGTAAGACTTTTGGAATTCGTGTGCTGAACAATAGGTTTATGGGCCCTGGTAGCCAGAGCTGATCCAACGTATTCTTCAAATACGCTTCAATCTGGAGAACTCGTTTGTTGTTGCGCTCTTCCATAGCTGAATTGCCTGATCAGCCTTTCGTTTATCTGCCTCATGCTATGTCTCACTGCTGTGAGCAATTATTTGACTTCAGATTTCGCCCTCGTAGGCACTTGTTCACATGGAATTATGGCTCGTTTCTTAGGCGCGTGTTTTGGCTTGTCGCCTTCCTCATTGGCAACTTCCATGGGTAGAGAGACTTCTGATTGATTGCTAGCTGAGGTTCGGTTGATTTGTACGGCTGTCTGAGACTTCTCTCTAATTTCTTCTGTTTCCGTAATGAGTTTTTCTATCATAGCTCTTACTATTTTCTCTCTCTAGTTGTGCTATCTCATCCCTGTACTCTGTAGTGCTCACTCACGCGTAACCGCCAAAGCAGAGACAGAGGCCTGATATCAAGATGAGCGTCGATGAAGCTTTCTCTCATATATATATATATATATATATATATATATATATATATATATATATATATATATATATATATATATATATATATATATATATATATATATATATATATATATATATATATTCCCGACATGAGCGAGTACATACGTCACTGTGATACTTGCCAGCGCTGCAAGAAACGGAAGACCAAACAATTTGTTTCCTTGGAGTCTTTGCCACCAGCAGAACAACCATTTGATCTTCTGACCATGGACACTATCGGAGGTTTTTGGCAACTACTGCTCATCCAAAAGATTCATTCACTTAGCCGTTGATCATGCCACCCATTATGTCTGGGCTTTCGCACACAAGATTGAGACCTGCGACGCGTACATCTCTTGCCTGAAGAGTATCTTCGCTGCTGGAAGGCCTCGGAAGTTCCTTTCCGACCGCGGCACAAGATTCGCTGCCGGAAAATTTAAGCAGTTACTCAAGCACAACAACTATGGAACTGTCGCCCCGACACAGCTGAATTGGCACCCAAATGAAGAAGACGACAACGTGGTTGTTGTGGGTTGGACTCTCGAGCTTCTCCCGTTGGCCTGCTTGACTGTGCGCTCTCTAAGCCGTTAGCAAGACCAGCTCTCGGTGAATAAATCTTCCCCGTAACAATATTCATCAGCTTTTAACAAGCTCACAACGCCCGCAGTGTAATGGCCTAAGCGAGCGCACTAATCAGACGATCGTTACTCGCCTTCGATGCAAGATCAACGACGAACCCCGAAAACCGTGGCCGCCTCTCCTCTCGGACGTTGTCGACGAGTACAATGGAACACCTCACGAAGTCACAGGCTACCCACCGTGCTTTCTTATGTATGGCACACCGTCGTATCCCTATCTTCTTTCAGGCGTTGCCGAAAATCTTCAGGAAGCTCGTACAAACGCAGTCCGCAATTCAGTGGCATATCACGAAAAAAACAAAGCAGACATGACAAGAAGTTCCTTCCATTAAAGCTTCAAATGGGAGACTTTGTTCTATATGAAACACCCTGGCACCCGAACCGCGGCAAACTCAGCGCGATCATGGAAGGACCCTGTACGATCATACGCAAGATTTCGGCAGTTAACTACGAGATTGACCGCCGCGTGGCTCTACTCGGTCACCAGAATGACATCGTTCATGTTAAGACTTAAACGATATCATCCGCCCCTGCATCTACGTCTCTCTCGGGGGAGGGGGGAAGCGTGTGACGAATCACACGAGAATGGTGTGGTAGAATGGTAGAGAGGGAGGAAGACGAAGACAAATAAATGGTTCATCGTACAGCCATCACGTCTCCTACGTCACATATATATTTACGTTTCATGGTCTTGCTGCTAGTGCGGTGGTTTCGTTCACATGAAATATTGCAAAACTGGTATGACATGACATGAGTGCATGGCGAACAAAAGTGACTGTCCCTAACGTGAAAATTATGAGATGCATGTAAGTCATGATTCAGGACTACGCTCATGATGCGCTCGTGGTCGTTTCGCTAGCTTCACATAAACCAAATTTGGTATTACGGGACGTGAACGGATGACGAAGGTATATGACTCGTGCAAACATGATGATGATGAAATGCGTTTCATGCACCAACATGACTGCATGCTACGCTCAGAGCACGCTCTCGGTCGTTTCGCTGGCTTCACATATAGCAAATTTGGTATTCCGTGACTGAATAGAAGACGAAGGTAAATGGCTCGTTCAAACATGATGATTATGACATGGAAGTCATGTAGGACATAATTTACTTCCGCCTCGTAATGTTGTGCCGATTTTAAAGTGCCATATCAACCTTCCTCATCAGTACTTAGCATGTCTATTGCCACTGTGCGTGGGATTTGGCAATTTTTTCCTTTCCATTCCTCCCTCCTTTTCACTCCTCGTGTGCATCACTACTGAGCTGCCCTACCTGATAAAGACAGTTGGGTGCACACTCTTCGTTAACTAGGTACAAGTACAAACCTTCCCCTTTTCAGAGGGCAAAGCGCGATCACAGATTTTCTGGCTCACAGTGACCAGACAGCAATACACTTTTTGGTCTTTAGGTAATGAAATGTTTTGTGAGTGACACAAGTTGACGTTGTTACGCAACCTATGTAAAGTAAATGTAAGGAACGCGTAACAGTTCTGAACACCCGAGAAAAAAACGCACTTGTGCACAATTAAATTTTTATATCTGGCTTCAACCATGACTGAATGAAGGAAAACTGAGAGGCAGAGGATAAACCAGAAACATCTTAGCTTGGTTAAAGGAAAAGGCAAGGTGAAAGGAGGAAAAGAAAGAAGGGAATCAACGTCCCCGTACCACGATATGAGGGACGCCGCAAAGGAGAGGGCACTCGCTCACTGGATTTCGTGCGGACCGATTGTGCCCCCGCGATCTCCGACGACAGCGCAGCTCGGGCAGACCAGCCCGGACGCAGTGAAGCTCTCGCTGAGCGGTACCCCGTCCTCGCACTCCTACGACTGTGTCCATCTTTGCTATCTTCTTCTTATTACTGTATGTGTGTCTCTATGTCCTTCTCCCTACCTTTTTCTCTATCCCTTCTTACCCCCATCCCTCGTGAGCAACTGTTGAGGCGTTGGATGCAGACAGTTACGGGGATCACATTTATCTTCTTTTCTCTCTTTTAAGAACTACGTAAGAAAAAAATTCAACATCTGTTGTTTTTTAACCTGCACTGACATCACACGGAACCCGGACCCCTGCCACTTCGCCTGCGCCGACAAAGGAAATGAGCAATGACTGCACTGATGCGCTGCACTACTGAACTAACATGGCCTGACTCTGATTCATGCATTGGCGTCAACTCTCCTCCCTGTAAAAGGGTTTGGAGATAAGCGTGTTGGTACGATTTCATTGCAGGAGTGATCTCGAATAAACAAGAGTTTGTGCATCATCTAGCGAGGAATGATCCATTGCGCTGCCCTAAAAGCGGCTCTCTCCTCTCAGGTGGAAGGCCGCATACACCTATGTGCTGCACACCGTCTGCTATTCCATGGACTTCGATTTGGCGGCAGACCTCCGAGAAACCGCATTCGCCGAATGCCCCGAGCCATGGAAATATAGTGAGTGGCACTTTACACATGTTGTCTTCTGAACGCTATATTCTTTGTTATTATTATATTGGAAAGATTAATGGGCTTGCGTTGGCTGCTCCTCACAAAGAAAACGGAACGGAAAGAGGAAAGAGAGAAATATGGAAATGCCATGGTTACCCAGGTGTAACACCAGTCATCCAAAACATAGTGCACTCCTAAAGCGCATGAGTTACAAATACAAATACACATGACGCGTAACAGTCACACATGAATACACATGACGATCATAGCCTTATACAGTTTTCTCTCCACGAAAACGGTTTTTTATGCTAATCCCTTTCCATTTGCGTTCTGGAATGAAATTTGGAACAAAAATTTTGGAACTTTTTGAGCAAAAAGACCAATTGTGCTGAGCAAATAAAACATGAAGGAGAAACTATTGTCGACAAGAAAACTATTGCCAATCATTTCAATTTGTACTTCCATATCGTTTTTTTCAGCCTCTAACGAGCCACTGCACCAATTTTTTCGAAGTGATGACGACGTTCCAGATATTTCATCTTTACCCGGTATTGTTTCGTTGCTCCTGAATTTGAAAACTAAAACTTCAACCAGTCCTGACCAAATTCCCAACACTTTTTACGACGATATGCCGAGATGCTATCGAAATTCCTTATAATCATTTTCCGCGCTTCCATCCGTGCCGATCGCTTGTCTCGTGACTGGAGAGTGGGACGCATTGCTCCAGTGCACAAAAAGGGTGATAAAGATTTGGTGCCAAACTATCGTCCGATTTCTATAACGTCTTCGTCTTGCAAAGTGCTTGAACATATCATAGCTAAATTTATTATAAGGTTTCTTAATGAAAATAACATACTTTCGGATGTTCAGCATGGTTTCAGGAAAGGATTTTCCACAGAAACGCAGTTAATTTCTGTTGTGCACAGTTTTTCCCAAATTTTAGATAAGGCAGGTCAAGTTGATGTCCTCTTTTTGGATTTCACGAAGGCATTCGATCTTGTTCCTCATGATAAGCTTATTCAAAAACTGCAATCGATTGGCAATCCAGAATTTATAATTTCCTGGATTTCTCCCTATTTGTCTGACGGCGTTCAGTTTGTAAGCATTGCCGGTAATTGCTCTCACCCGCTCCCTGTAACTTCTGGGGTTCCCCAAGGGAGTGTACTTGGGCCTTTATTATTTTTAATTTATATTATTGACATTGTTGATACTGTTTCCTCGCCGGTTCAGATCAGACTGTTTGCTGACGATTGTGTGCTCTTTAATGAAATAACTTCCTATGACGACCAGGTCTTGCTAAACACTAACCTCCAAAATATCTTTGCATGGTGCGAGCAATGGGAGATGAGGTTAAACAGAGACAAAACCGTCTTTATGCGAGTAACCAACAAAAAAAAATATTTCACCATTTACGTATCAATCCGCTACCCAGACACTAGCTGAGGTTGTTGAGTTTAAGTACCTTGGTTTCACTCTAACAAACGACCTCAGCTGGAATAAGCACATCTCTAATATTTGCGCATCGTCTTTCCGTAAACTTGGTCTTTTGAGACACAAACTAAAGCATGCTCCTTCTACTGTAAAAAAAACTAACTTATTTGACTGTTATACGCCCCTTATTAGAATATACCTCAATCGTCTGGGACCCATACACAAAAAGAAACATTGAGGCTCTCGAACTAATCCAACGCAAAGCGGTACGTTTTATTTACTCAAAGTACCGAAGAACTGGTTCCTCCACAAACCTTATGAGAGAAAACAGTATACCCACACTTGAAAAACGCCGTAAAACTCACAGGCCCAAATTTCTTTTTCTTTTAAATAACAACAAGCTGTCAGTAAACCGTGATTTGTATCTGAAACCGCTTATGACAAGACAAACCCGGCATCGACAAACTCATTCATTAACACCGTATTTCGCCAGAACAAACATTTTCAAATACTCGTTCTTTCCTCGAACCATAAACGACTGGAACTGCCTACCTCAATCGTTAACCGGCTCTGTAGAGGCACTTGAGCGTATTTAACCATGACCTATGTTTTTGTATCTTTTGTATATGACGTATCTTTTTTGTTCTTGCTGTTTTACACCTGTGTGCAATGTTATAATCTCTGCCCCTCCTGCTGGGGCCTTTAAATGGGCCTGCAGTATTTCGTAAATAAATAAATAAATAAATAAATAAATAAATACTCTTTGAGCATGCAGCTGCCAATCAGCACAGCCATAACTTGACAGTCATTCTAAGTTCTCAGTACATGCACACGGTGTGATGATTCACGTTATTACATGATGTCAAAAAGACTCCAACAGAGCGAAAATCAGCTTTGCAATTAGTAGCGTGGGGAGAGCTCGCACAGTACGAGTAGGACATAAACTTCGGGAGTGTAGTGCTCTGCGCCAGCTTACTTAGGTATCTAGCCGCGTAAATCCTATATAAAGTATGGAAACAAGGTTTCTTTGTACGTGTTCACTTCTGGCTGCTTCATCGGCGAGGTCGTTGCTAGAGATACCGCAATGGCTTGGTATCCACTGGAACACAACGTCGTGTCCTTCTTCGGTCGCATAGTGCAGCATTTCTATGATTTCGCACGCCAGTTGTTCATACGACCCGCGACAAAGTGCCGACGAAAGACATTGTAGAGCCGCCTTGGAGTCGCAGAATACTGCCCAATAAAATTGTGTATATTGGTACAATGTGCTACACACACAGACGCCCACGTGGAACGAAATATTTTGTCACTCGGAAATATGTGGGTGACAGCGAACGTAAAAACATAGACGGCAGATTCGGCTTCAATCATCTTTTTTTTGTTATTCGCTACACCCAATGGCAAATGTCAGTTCACAACCACAAAACTTTCATTTGATCGCAAGCCATTCATCAAACGCAGCAACATTCTTGGTCGAGCCCCGCCGCGGTGGTCTAGTGGCTAAGGTACTCGGCTGCTGACCCGCAGGTCGCGGGTTCAAATCCCGGCTGCGGCGGCTGCATTTCCGATGGAGGCGGAAATGTTGTAGGCCCGTGTGCTCAGATTTGGGTGCACGTTAAAAAACCCCAGGTGGGCGAAATTTCTGGAGCCCTCCACTACGGCGTCTCTCATAATCATATGGTGGTTTAGGGACGTTAAACACCACAAATCAATCAACATTCTTGGTCGAGAAATCCTGGCTCCCAAGCGTCGGGGTCCGATTGCCTTATTCCATACCCGTTCAGTTGCTGTACCAGTGGTTTGCACACACCGGCACTTCTGGTCACCCATTACTATGCTCTGTTAGTAACTAAAGTGAATAAACTTAGATTGATGAACTGTACTCCAGGCAGTCTAATGACGTTAATTTCAACACCATGAATTTATGAATGGAGAAGGAAATTCATCTAAGATTCATCTAGCTGATGTAGCGATCAAGCTATGCCTTGACCCAGCGGGTCATTCGCCACGCCGGATTAGTGCCAAAAGGATAGTCTCGCCACGGCTGGACGGAGGAAGCAACAGGGGCCGACTACACGAGACGGCGCTTACCGATTGACAGCGGCGCCAACTGTGTGGAATGTTGCCAAAGAGGGTTATGGAGCCGCCGCTCTATCTCCCGCCTGGGCCACGCATCGTTAGCGCGTTAACCAGCAGGCGACGACGGCGCTGGTCAAAGGGCTCTCCCCAGAGGATTCAACGAACCTGGCACCTCTCGAAAGGGCGCGCTAAGATCTTCCCGTGGGAGCGCAGCGCGAGGCCGGCACCAAAGGGGTCGAGGCGCCTGTGCGTCTTCCGCTCTCCCCCTCCCTGTTCTACGGCAGCGCTGCGACTAGTGGCAAGGGTGTGTGTCTATGTGCAAGCCAGTGTTGTGCCTCTATGAACATACATGACGGGCGGTACTTCACTGAGAGGAACTTCCACATCACCATTGGTCCGCATTGTTTTGTGTAGTGATCCCCAACCTAGGGACCTAGGGAACGGGGGTCAACAAAAAGGGCGTGCAGCGCCTCGCCCAACGCTCCTCTCTTCTCTTCTCTTCTGTCTTCATCTCGACAACGCACTGTAAAGATGTAAATAAATCCGTTGAGTTTGCTCAAAGCTCTCCCCTAGTCCTTGGCTCGACGGAGCGACGGCGACCGGCCCCACTACCCGCAGACAGCGGTCGCCACGACGCGCAACAACTAGTTGTTAAGGTTTGGAAGGAAGGAAGTTGCTGATGGCATCCCACCGCTGCCACCAGTTGTTGCGCGTCGCAACAACTGGTGGCATTTCAGCCACCATTTCAGCAACTGGTGGCAATTTCAGCCTGCCTCTGTCAGGTTCGCGGAGTGGGCCCGAGCAATGCGTGGAAAAGAGTGGCCATGCCCTTTTTGGGCTCGCTCCTGTGCTGCGGTGTTTAGCTATTGTGGCCTTTCTTCTAGGACCACGTCGACACTCTTTTCCACGAAAAGCTCTAAATCTCCACCGCGCATACCGTCGCGAGGACTTGCGCTGTGACCTACCGCTTCGCCTCTGGCGTCTTACTGTACGCCACAAGGGACCTTTCGTTGAACGGGCCGCTGATCTACCATTCTTGCTTTCGCCCGGCTGATTGCTACGTATGTCATCCCTTTGCTTTCTCGCGCGCGCACGCTTCACTCTTTTACGGCGACGTTTGCGACAGACCTTTTCCCTACTACTTGGAAGTTCGCTTTGGGTGGCGTCTTTAGAGTTTAAGGGCGCTTCTACACAGCCTTGAGTACCACTTCGGCGCTTTGATTTTCTAGCACTGTTGCCATGTCGGGCTGATTCACCTGTGTTAACTTTGTACTGACGCACCCAACTAACCTGGCGCCTCCCATTTGATTTCATTTGCGATGGACCCACTGGTCCCTTTTCTTTCGTCCGGCAGTTCAGACGCATACAAATGAACTTTGACGCCGACGCAAAATTCCTAGTTCTGCTTGCTGCGCTAATAGGCTTCGAACCTTTCTCCACACGCGTAGAGCTGCTTGTCTCACTCGCGGCTCTCCGACGTCTCTTGCGTCTGCGCCGCTTCCTGCGACTCGTCTCTGAGCCTACCGCTCGCAGCTCAAGGTCGCTAACACTCTCACTGCACTCGTCAGCTGTCGACGCTGCGCCGTCTAAATGATTTTCGAAAAAATCACCTATTTCACGCTCTAGACCGGCGGACAGCTTGACGCTCTTAAGAACAGTGCAGCTGCTTTCCTTCAAACACTCTAGCTCGCATCGCTGAGAGCTGTCTGCGACTGCACTGATATCCCCGCTACTTACTTTCGCTGCTTCTGAGCTTTCTTCGATGTCCTTGCGTACTTTCACACTGTTTGCAAGTTCCACCGTTGCGACAAACACAGTTGAGGTCTGTGCCAGATTGTCTACAGCTATTCTAGCTGTCTCGCTAGTATTAAACTGGCACAGCACCTCGTCGCATTCGCTCTGGCCTTCGTCGGCCTCTCTACTCAACGCAGCTTCTTTCGCAGCACTCAGATTTGGTTCATCGTCGAACCTGCTGCTGTCATTAAACATGCTAGCCTTCTCTAAAGCTCTGGGCTGCACCTCACTCATTTGGTCACCGCACTTCTCATGCGCTACACTTGCGGATATCTGAATCTTCCACCGCGTCGCCTCGACTTTTTGTTCCGACAGTTCCATCTCTAGGCTGAGTGCTCGCTCAAGCTCTTCCCCTCGCTCCCGTTTTTCTATCTCCCGTTTTCACTCACTATTCACCTTGGTGCTATGAGAGACACGCGGACCTCTCTCAGGCTTGGTTTTAATACCAGCACACCGTCGCGCGTTCTTCAACGGAGCGTTCGTGAGCTTGTACTCCATTTGCTTTCTGTCAGCTCTGATGCCGAAGCACCGCAGTAAGGCTGCCTTAGCTACATGGTAATTATTGAACTCCTCCTCGGAAAGGTACCTTATTCTACCAATTAAGTCGCACGGAAAGACACTCAATAAGGCGATAGACAAATAGTCTTCGTCGAGCCTTAGGTCTGTGCAAACATTCTCGTAAGAGGTTAGGTAACTCTCTATATCCTCGCCCTCTTCGAATGCATGGATCTTCGAATTTACTTGAGACCATCTAAGGCACTGTATTGATCTTCTTGTCTCTTCCAGTTTTACTTTAAGGCTTTCCTTCCACTGCTCTCTCTCTTGCTCTCGCCTTGCCTGACGCTCCTGTTCCTGTTGCTTTTGAATCTCGTTCCACGTTTCTTTAATACCTTCACTGGTCAGATTCAAGCCCTCGATAGCGCTAACAATTGCGTGTTTCTTCATCCCCGCATCTACTTCTGCTCCCAGCTCCTCCCCCAGAATCAGGAGCTGATTCTTCAACAAACGCTTCCAATCCATGACAGAGAACTAGTGTGGTGCAGCTCACTCTCTACCCAGAAGTTCAGTAAATAACAGCTTCTGTGGTAGCCTCTACCAGCGAAAAGATTGCACTTCTATCTTATCAGCCTGGCAACCAAAAAACCAAAGCCAGCACTCACCAGTCCACAGCTGCCAGTCTCAATGATCTCGGCGTGTTGTTCATTCTCCGTCCTCCAGGCTCACATCCAACCGCTTGCCATCCAGTTGTTAAGGTTTGGAAGGAAGGAAGTTGCTGATGGCATCCCACCGCTGCCACCAGTTGTTGCGCGTCGTGGCGACCGCAGTGTGCGGGTAGCGGGGCCGGTCGCCGTCGCTCCGTCGAGCCAAGGACTAGGCGAGAGCTTTGATCAAACTTAACGGATTTATTTACATCTTTACACTGATTCTAAACAGATTCCTCTATGGTTGAAACAACAGCTATACAATTGCCTTGTTTCATTCTAAGTTTTGCTATGGAGCTCTGGTGTGGGGAACAACTACTAAATCTAACTATAATAAGCTTGTACTTTTACAGAAAAGAGTTCTCGACCTGTACTCCAATAAGAAAGGAAATTACGCAAACTTGAGGACAGAACCTCTATTTGAAAAATATAATATGCTTCGTGCTGATCAAGTCTTCCACATGAAAATGGTAAAAATCACATACAGCAAAAAATTGTACGAGCACAACAAAGGAACTGGACAACACAGTTATCCCATCCGCCAAAGCTTACGCTGTCCACAGCGAACCCGAGCAAGTTGTTCTAACCTATGAAACAGCTTACATATTGATCATATTGAACATTCGCTTCATTTTTATTGTACGGAAAATTATTTTAAGGTGCAAGTTAAAAAAGTGCTAATGCAGGGGAACATACGGTTTGATGGATCATAAAAATTACTGATGTAAGCGATTGTAATAGGCCAGCAATTCAAATTTCTACTTAATGTGTAGTGCTGACTATGAAATTGTTACGCATATCACATGTACCTAATGTTCTAGACTAATCTCTTTTCTTGAGTTATTATTAACTGTGTTAAAGGTGCATACCAGCTGTGTATAGCTAAAGCCAGATTCAATGTAACATGAAAGTTACGGCTACCTTCTGCTATGCCAGACGTCGATCAGCAGACCCTTCCGTCCCCGCCGGCCACCTGTCCTAAAAGTGTTCTTCGGCGGTAGCCTCCAATCATCAGCGGAACGGACGACAATGACGTTGAAGACTGGCTCTCGACTTTCGAACGGGTGAGCATTTTGAACAGATGGACGGACGCGGACAAGCTTATATGCGCGTCGTTCTACCTCGCTGGTGTGGCCAGCCTTGGGCTCAGAAACCCCAAGAAAGATGTGGGAATGTGGACGCAATTCAAAACGTCAATTGTGGCAGTTTTCGATCAACCTGCCGTCTGAAAACTTCGTCCCAAGCTACGTTTACGCACACGCGCACAAGACAGTGGTGAAACTTTCACGAGTTAAAGACGTCGTAGATTTGTGCAGACGCGTGGACGCTGCTATGACGGAAACTGAAAAATGTAAGCACATCTTGAAAGGCATTGAAGAGGACGCTTTTCAAATGCTCTTGGCGAAAAGTTAACGACCATAGTTAACGACGTCATTAGATTGTGCCAAAGCTACGATGAATTGCGGAAGCAGCGAGCTCTGACAAGACGTCCTCCAGCGCACAATTTTGGCATCGCTGTCTACTGTGACCAACAGTCATGACCAAACGTCGCTGATAGCCGAAGTAAAAACATTTTTCCGCGAAAAAGTCGCGCGACAGCTTTCATTGGTATCTTTCACAACAGAAGCTACCACAACTCTACCGCCGTCTCTCCGTGGTGTCATTCAAGGAGAGTTCGCTGAGGCGCTACCAGCTGCCCGCGAGCATAATCTTGCGGCTGCTCCACTCACCCAGGCCGCGGCTGCAGCCACGCGAACTCGCAAAAGACCTGCACCTCCATTCCCACCTCGCGCGGGCTATCCTTCATCTACAGTCCACTGTATTAGTACTAACACCGCTGACTCGTGGCGCACCCTCGACAATCGCCTATATTTGGTATGTCGACACCCTAGACATGTCGCAAGGCATTGCCACCGCCGGACGCACATCACCGATGAAAACCACCGTAAGCCCTTCTTTCCGCTTGACTCCAACGCGCATTACGG
Source organism: Rhipicephalus microplus (assembly GCF_043290135.1). Classification (NCBI taxonomy): domain Eukaryota; kingdom Metazoa; phylum Arthropoda; class Arachnida; order Ixodida; family Ixodidae; genus Rhipicephalus; species Rhipicephalus microplus. Next base: position 3,577,425 of record NC_134702.1, on the reverse strand, counting down.
TTCCTCCACTCAAGGATGAACACCGACCTCGGTCGGGACGTCTTCGCTCGCCCTCTCCACGCCGCTGCTCACCTTCTCCTATGCGTTGACGGCCCGTGCCTAACGAGGAGGAAAACTAGATGGCGCAGTTTCTGAGGCAAGAACGAGCAGGCTTCAATTAGCCCATATCCTCATTCGTTACCTGTCAATGTTATTGATGTGTTCATCGAAAATGTTGCTACTGTCGCTCTTGTAGATACCGGTGCAGCTATTTCTGTTATCGACGCCGAATTTTGCCACTCAATTCATAAGGTCACGATGTGTTTCTCCGGATTGTCGCTTCGCACAGCCAGTTCTCAACATGTTTCGACCGCAGTCAAGTCAAGTCAAGTCAAGTCAAGTTTATTAAATAGTTCAGTTGAGTTACATGGTTAGCGTTGCTACTGCAGGAGGTCCCAAAGTTTCAGAGAAACTGACAGGGGGACCTCCTATGGCTACATGAATGGGGTAATTACAAAAAATACATGTACAGCCCATGTGACAATTCAGGACGTTCTGTATACGATAGGGTTAATGACTCTTTCATCGTGATCCCTTAGCATAATCTTAAGAGGGGACTTTTTGTCGCGCCACGACGCCGTAATCGACTGTGCTCGGGATGAAGTCGAATTCTGCTCACTAGATGACCGAGCTTCCATCGACGCCCAGTCTGCCGCTAAACTTGTCGTTAACAACGACACCTACATCCCTTTATGCTCCTTTGCGTTCGTACCAGTTTTATGCAGCACCATATCCGACGGTACGGTCTTCTTCACACCTTGTCAAATATTCGTCGCCCGAAGAGCCCTCTCACTGCATTTCGCTGCTCTCGACCTTGTCAAGGGCTCTACCACATTGCCAATTTAAAATCACGAGTGATTACCTTTATCCCTGCTTTGTGACGAGTGCCTTGGCCACGTCGACACGATCAACTTCACCAGAATTATATCCGTTCCCGATGAGGTGCCTTCTTTCTCCCTCTGTGAACTGGCTGTCGTCTCCTCACCTGACCAGACATCAGCAGACATATTTTAACCATTAATCGCTGAAGATTCCACACCTTCGCAGCGTTCACAGCTCCTCATCATTCTCGTGTGCTAACGCCGTTCTTTAGATGTGGCACAAGCACCTCTCGGCCTTGCCTAAGCAGTAAAACACCACATCGACAGAGAAATTCCACGACGCTCGGAGATTGGCCGCTAGGGGTCTTGGAGTGCAGCAGCACTTCGCTTCGGCTCCGTACCGCGACAGCGAAAATTGCCAATCGCTGGTATCTCGAGTGCTCTCAACAACACGAACGCCTTCATACAGGTGAGCGCTCTCCACTAACCCCTCTTGAGGTTTCGGCGAGCCCCAGGAGGGCCACCAGGCCCAAAAAACCAGGCCCCGTCGCGCCACTGCCATGCTAGGCCTTGCGACGCGTCGCGCCGCAGCCTCCTCACCTTAGGCCAGCATGGAGGTTCGAGTACAAGGCACGGACATGGACCCAAGCCAGTATGACCCTCGGGACTGGACCCAAGTCCTCAGAGCCCAGGCAAACCTCCGGGAAACACGAAACGCGACCCACGGTACGAACGCCGATCCTTCTGTGCGAGAGACGCCGAGCCAGTCGCGCGAGACTCTGCAGACCGCCACAACTCCCGGGCTACAGAGCTCTTCGACGCAGCTGCGCATTCTTCATACAACCGCCCAAAAGATCAAGCAACTACCGCCCCTTCCACTCGACGGATTTAAAGTGGTGTTCCGCTCCCAGGGAGGCCTTGTCCTTACGACGCTCCAGCCACGCTACCTCCTCACCGCTCTCATGCAGGCCGCTGCGCTGACCGACCGATCTACGCTGACCCTCCGGATTCACCCTGTCAATAACACTTGCACAGTGTCTGCGGTGAATGAAAAGGACGCGCTCAAGCTTGTGCAGCTACAGCACATCACCTACGACAAGCATGAGTATGCCATGACGGCACACATCGCACCCCCCGATGGCTCAGTCAGGGGTGTTATTACAAACGCCTACTGGAAGGAATCACCACAAGAACTACTCGCGGACTTGATCTCCCGCAACCCACACGAAACTATACTAGACGCTCGACGAATGGGACTCACGCGATCGATTCTCATTACCTTTGGACAAGCCACCGTCCCACGAAAGATTGTTTATGGTGGAGGACTGCATCTGTGCACGCCCTATACACCAAGGGTCGAGACGTGCAGTAACTGCCGGACCATAGGCCACCGCACGGATGTATGCATACAACCTAGGACGCACAGGTGCCCCAGATGTGGCCAATTACACCCGAAGGAGGCAAATCCAACGTGTACTCCAGTCTGCATCATCTGCGAAGGCCCACATCTGTCGGGGACCCGGGAGTGTAAGCACCGGCACCTACCTAAAGTAACCAGGCCCAAGTCACCACGTGAACCACGATCACAGGAAGGAGTAGACCACTCACTACGCGGTGCAAGCACCAAACGCTCTGAGCCACATGCCGGCCAACGAAAAGGGCAGTCGAAGAGTTCCGACCAACCTACATGGGCGGACAAGCTGAAGACGCCCAATGGGACCAGACCACCGGCAACCAACACTCCGCCTGCCCCGGACCCCCGTGACCAGGAGCTCCGGGCCCTGCGTGTGGAGGTAAGCCGCCTCACGACCCTTCTAACACAAAGCCCTACTCCCCCCTCACCTCCTTCGCAACAGCTGTCCCCAGAACAAGTCACCCCACCCACTGCGCAGTCACCCAACAGCCCCGCCACACACTCCTCACCCCCCCTTAAAAAGAAACGCAGTTCAGACTCAGTCGACGATTATCAGGCTGACCTAAGAAACTTGGAAGCCAAATTTGACGCCAAATTGGTAGCGTTGGAGGCGCGCATCGAAGCTAAATTTTCAACGATAGTCGAGGAGCTGTCTACTCGTTTTGAGCAACAGATGGATGCACTATTCACACGCCTAACCCAAACTCTAGAAACTAGGTTTACGCAATTTGAGACCCGCCTTCAGAGGCTCGAAACTACCAGCTCATCACATGAGGGGTCTTCTACCTACATCTCACACACACCTGCTCCTTCTATTTCACTTCCACTACAGCAAAAACAACCAATCCTAGCTCCGCCCACGCTCCAATATGGCGGGTCGTGATACTTCTACCCACCTATCACTAATCCAATGGAACTGCCGCGGCTTTCGGGGCAAGCGCGCACCGCTGCAGCTCTTAATACCTGCCCTCCCTGCCATACCCAAACTTCTTTTGTTACAGGACACGCAACACCAAGCCAAACTTCCAAGTTACCATGCAGTACACTCAGACCCCACTGACACTCCCCGAGTGTCCACACTTATTCATCGCACCCTTATCTACCAAGAACACACAATCACCTCCTCCACTCCGTGCATCCTCATAGAACTCATCCCCACGAAACTTAACACACCTCCGAGTTTTATAGCCAATATCTACCACACCCCACGCCAGGCCATGGCCACTCTGGATGCGCTATTGCAGAGAATTCACCGCATCGCGGGCCGAAACCCTCTACTCATAGGCGGCGATTTTAACTCTCAGCATACAGACTGGGGTTATCGGTACACCACAGCACGGGGTCGCAGGCTTTGGACTACCATTCAAGACTTGCGCCGCACTACACATAACAACTTTCTCACACCAACCCGAATCGGCAATAGCGTAACAATGGACACTAGTCCAGACCTCACACTGAGCCGTTCTCTCAAAGATATCTCATGGTCTCGTACACAACACACACTTGGAAGCGACCATTATATTATCGCCATACAAATACCTCACACACCACACAGACCTCGACTCCTCACCCACAATCTGATTCACTGGGACGCTATCCGATCCGCTCGTCGGGAACTCCCCAATACCCCGATACAAGACATTGATCATTGGGTCTCATCTCTCCTAGATGATATAACCGCACACACACAAAAGATTACCACACCACCCAACACCCCTACATTGGACACTCGCTTAGCCCACCTCTGGGAGGCGCACCACAGCATACTGGAGAGATGGAAACGACAGAAGCATAACAGAACGTTAAAACGCCGACTGGCTACGCTACAGACACAAATAACTGCGCACGCCGAGGAGTTGTGTCGTTCCAACTGGGGTCAGGTGTGCAACAGCATAGCTGGCAACCTCTCTACCAAGTACGCATGGCACCTCCTACGGCACCTTATCGACCCTACACACTCACGCACAACGTCACAACATCACATTGCACGCCTACTTCACAACTCCACGCTTTCCCCTGACACCCTTCTGGACCAACTACGCACAACACACACGGCACCCGGCACCTCCTCCCCTCTCCCGCCCTACACGGGAGCCCCGAATGAAGCCCTGGACAACGACATATCGGAGCAAGAGGTCCGTATGGCCCTCCAGAACATCCGAACAAGCTCTGCACCGGGGAAAGACGGGATAACTAACTCCATGCTCCGTAATCTGGATGATCAATCGATTGCACAGATTACAGATTACTTTAATAAATGCTGGAAGGAAGGCACCTTGCCGCAATCCTGGCGCCATGCCAAGATTGTATTCATCCCTAAACCTAACAAACCCCTTACCATATCAAACCTCCGCCCCATTTCAGTCACATCGTGTCTCGGGAAGCTTCTCGAGCACGTTGCTTTAAACAGACTGACTCAACACATGCACGACCACAACCTATACCCGCACAGCATGGTGGGCTTCCGCCCGTGTCTCTCCGCCCAAGATGCCATGTTTCAACTGACGCACGGCATTCTTGATCCTCTCATCCCCGCTCATACTAAAGCCGTCTTGGCCCTGGACTTAACCAAGGCCTTTGATCGAGTAGAACACCGAGCGATCATGGCGGCTCTCTCCCCCCTCAATGTGGGCGTTCGTATGTACGCCTACATACAAGCCTTCCTATCAGGACGCACGGCCGAGGTTCATATGGGCCCCCATGCGTCCCCTCCATATACCCTCAGTGGTGTAGGCACTCCGCAAGGTTCGGTCCTTTCCCCTTTTCTCTTCAATGCCACACTCATTCCCTTAGCCCGCGCTCTTCACAATATCCCTCACCTTCACCACACCCTCTATGCAGACGACATCACACTGTGGACCACCCACGGTAGTGATGGCGACATAGAGGAAACCTTACAAACCGCCGCAAACATTACGCAACAACACGCACAAAGCGTTGGTCTCTCCTGTTCCCCGGAAAAATCTGAGCTGCTTCTCATACGCCCTTCACCACGTACTCTTCCCACTGCCCCCATCACCGTTACTCTGGACGGGCGCCCTATTCCAGAGGTCGACACAATCCGAATCTTGGGCCTTCACATCCAAAATAACGGCCGTAACACTTTCACTATCCGGAAACTCAAGCGGGTGACGGATGCGCTCTCGCACCTCGTCCGCAGAGTTTCTGGAAAACACTATGGCATGAAGGAACACGATTTGTGTCGTCTCATTCATGCCTTCATACTGAGCCGCTTCCTTTATACAATCCCGTATCTCCGACTTCGACAAGAAGAAATAGCCACCCTGGATGCCATGCTTCGTAAAGCCTACAAGGTGGCCTTACACCTCCCCCCTAACACACAGACCACTAAACTTCTTCAGCTTGGGCTCCATAACACCACACACGAACTCACTGAGGCCAACAGACGAGCGCAATACACTCGTTTAGCTCAGACTTCCACCGGACGCTACATACTTAACACCCTCAATATTCACGTACCAGCAGCCGACCCCACACTTCTACCAATCCCCCGACCCATACACACACAGATAATAGTTAAACCTCTCCCAAGAAACACCCACGTTACCTACCATTCGGCCCGCCGCAAGGCCCGTGCAAAAGCTCTCCACAAATACTACGGTTCTGAAGAGGACGCCGTATGGGTGGATGCAGCTTGCACGGGCGACGACGCGGCAGTTGCAGTCGTTGATCGCACACTCCAACCCATTGCAACTCTCCACCTTCCTCCTGCATCCACCCCGGAATCCTCGGAAGAAGCGGCGATCGCGCTTGCCCTCGCACACACTGATGCCTGGTACGTCCTTTCCGACTCGAAAACCGCGATCCTAAATTTCGCGCGAGGACGAGTCCACGAGAGCGCTTTCAGAATTCTCAGCTCGCCCACCAAAAACTCGGCCCGCCATGTGGAGCTGATCTGGGTGCCTGCGCACTCTGGAAATCCCGGCAACGAAGCCGCCAATGACCACGCCCGAGGTCTCATCAACCGGGCGGCGGCGGAATCGGAGTCGGGCTCTTCCAGGGAGCGCATGCATTCGTTCAACGAGATGACCCAGTCATATCGCGCCGAACGCCAGCTATACCCACCACCCCACCGATCCCTCAAAAATTTTCACCAAATATTATGGCGTCGCCTTCAGACCCGCACCCTTCCCTCCCCCTATTTTCTTTCCCGCATTTACCCGGGAGCGTACGCCCCGTCCTGTGCTCAATGCACTCACCCCCACGCTACCCTTACCCACATTCTCATGGAATGCCCGGCGGACCCTCCCCCGCGGGGCCCGGAGCCACTGACCACATGGGAGGAATGGGAGACCTTGCTGCGCTCGACGGACCCGGCCAAGCAGAAAATCGCCACTGACCGGGCCGCCCACGTCATGGAACTGCATGAACTCATGAACGCATAGCGCAGTGGGGTCGTGCGGGGACCCTGGGACGTAAGTGCTTAAATCCCTTGGTCTAATAAAGTTTTACCACCACCACCACCACATCGACACTGGGTTCCAGTCACCACTGCGACAACGTTCATATCGCGAGTCCGCTACAGAACGCCGCGTCATTGCTGATCAAGTACACGATATGCTTCACAGAGGCGTTATTCGACCTTCGCAGAGCCCGTGGGCGTCTCTGGTGGTCCTCGTCAAAAATAAAGACGGTTCTACTCGTATCTGTGTTGATTTCCGGCGATTGAACAAGATCACGCTGAAGGATGCCTATCCATTGCTGCGCATTGATGATGCTTTGGACTGTTTACAGGGTGCCGAGTTCTTTTCCTCGTTAGACTTGCGATGAGGTTGCAGTGGTGTATGCCGACGCCAGTGGTGTGTGCCTGGGGGCTGTGCTCGCACAGCGTAAACCGGATCATACGGTATATGTCGTGGCATACGCTATATAGTCGCACACTCAGCAAGGCAGAGAGCAACTATAGCACCACAAAAAAGAAGTGTTTGGCCATTTTGTGGGCGCTTGGCAAGTTTTGCCCACATATATGACCGTTCTTTAGATCTCGTGACCGACCACCATGTGCTGTGCTGGCTTTCGACGTTAAAAGACCGATCTGGCCACCTCACTCGCTGGGCGTTGAAAATATAAGATCATGGCATACGCGTGGTTTATTGTTCAGGACGGAAGCATGCTGACGCCGACGCCCTTTCTGGTTCCCCTCTTTCTAATAACGTCCCAGCTAACTCCGCTTATGAGCCTACATTGTAATCTCTTGTCTTTGACACCATTGCTATCGAACAACGCAATGACCCGTGGACTTCGTCTCTTCTCAATCGTCTCTCCGGCACTTCTGAAGTCCCAAATAGGCGAATGTGTCGGCACCAAGTTCCACACTTCTCGATCCGTGACACGGTTCTCTATCGTCGCAACAATGCACTACAGGGACGCAAGTGGCTGTTCATCGTACCGCGAGCCTTGAGGTCGGAGATCTGTTCCTCTTTGCACGCTGACCCACAATATGGCCACGCAGGAGTCTTCAAGACCTAGCAAAGGCTTCGATACCATTACTACTGGCATGACATTCCTACCTTCGGTCGTAACTTCATCCGATCTTGTGCTGAACGTCCGCGCCGAAGATCACCACCACATGTCTCCACCGGTGAACTACGGCCTATTCCTCACACTTCCCGACCCTTAACTAAACTGATGGATTTAGGTAAACGATGAAATTAGTTTAACTCGTCCCCTGAAGAACGGAGGACCCCTCCTCCCCTCGAAACTTTTTCTTGGGCGAACCGCGTTGACGGAGTACGAGAACCATGGGGAGAATTTCACTACGTGGGCGAACTTCATGGATGAAATCAAGAAATGTTTTGGAGATCCGACCATGATAAAGAAGCGTGCTGAGCAGACCCTGAGCCAACATGCTCAAGTCCCTGGGGAGACATGTACGATGTATATTGAAGAAGTTCTCAAGCTTTGCGAAAGTGTGGTCCCACTAATGACTGATGAGGATAAGGTTGGGCATCGCCATAAGGGAATTCCGGAGGATATCTATCACTACCTTATAGGAAAGTATAACTTGCATTCGGCCAATAACATCATCTGACATTGCCGAACATTTGAGGCCCTTAAAGCACGGCGCATTTCGGCAAAGTTTGGTAGACTCCCCAACGTCACAACGGTCGCCAGCATCGACGTTGTCCCTCCACCCAGTGATCTGGTGTCAAAAATACGAGAAATATAACGCGAAGAACTTGATCTGCGGGACACTGCTGCGCCGTCGATAGCACATGGCCACGGTTTTTATACGCCATGTGGCCCCCCGCCTGCGTCCATCAACGCTGCGAGCTTCGTCGACTCAAGGACGCCGGAACAGCCGCGTCGTCATGCCTATATGTCTGAACCACGAAACGACTCCGTGCAAAGGCCACTCCCCGATAGGGCAGCGTGGCAAGATTATCCCGCTGACCATCTTCAGCAGCGAGTGGGGCGTGAAGCACATGTGTGCTTTTACTGCGGCGATCGTGTACTTTAGCCCGCTTCTGCTCAGAGCGGCGTTGGTCACCTCTGCCGCAGTATCAACGACCCCCGGCATCCTCACGGCGCGCAGGTACTCGGAGAGACTATCGCTGGCCACCGAACGTATACTACCGAACCGACTTCCAACAGACCTTCCGCAGCGATTTACCGGCTTATGTGCGGAGTGTGACACCACTAGCCTCCTCCCGCCAGCATCGGTCACCATCACCAGGTCGTCGGCGTCTCCCTTCTCCTCCTCCGCCGGGAAACTAGACGCGGCGGCCGATGTGAGGTCACTGGTCATTTTTCACTGTGCACAGATATGCCTCCGCCAGTTTACATGCTACAAAATAGGGTCAGTGTTCTTATATATGGTGTCCTCACGTCCGTGTCAGTCGACACGAAAGCAACTGTTTCCGTCAAGAGGAGCAATTTTAAGATTCGTCTTGGCAAGAAAGTGATGTTCTCTTGCGGAAGCCAAACAACGTTTCGTGCAGTGAGTGGAGAACCGTTGCACCCAGTGGGAGTTTGTACTGCAACTGCTACTTTCGGTGCTAACTTGTTTAAGGCAGATTTTGCAGTTCTTCTGAATTCTACTCATGATGGTAACCTGGGGATAGACTTTCTGAAAGAATGTGGAGCCACTATGGATTGCGACGCTGGTGAAGTTTTACTGTCTGGTTTTTATGAAGAGCCCACGCGCTGCACAACACTATTGCAGTCGTTGATGATATAGTTTTGCCGGCCCAGTCGATAGTTCGAGTGCCTGTTGATGTTTGTGGTATCACAGCAGATAACGTTGACGTTATATTTCACCCAATCCAGCTGGGCTGTGCGAAAAAGGATGTGGTTGTACCGCATTGCGTGCTTTCTGCAAGTACTGGCAAAGCCTTGGTATGGGTGGTCAACTCCTCTTTCGAGCCGATTGTATTGCCTGGTGGAATGAGGCTACTCATGAATATGGTGAATGAGGAATACTCATGAATATGGTGAATAAGTCACAATTGCCTGAGAAGAGACAAGCGTTAGTTCGGATCCTCTCCTACCGTGCATTCGTTTTTTTATTTTGCACTCAATAGCCGCAGAATTTCTGCACCACCTTCACGCACTCTTCAAGCGATTGATACTGGTTCGCCCATCCCATTCGTCAGAGACCATACAGAGTATCTCCGTCGGAGCGTAAAGTTATTGCTGAGCAGGTGAGAGAAATGCTGTCTAAGAAAGTTATACAAGAGTCGTCTAGCCCCTGGACAGCACCAGTTATACTTCTAAAAAAGAAGGATGGGTCTTGGAGATTCTGTGTAGATTACCGGCGACTCAACTGAGTTACAAAAAAAAGACGGATATCCGCTTACCCGCATCGGCGACTTTATCGATTGTTTGCACTCTGCTTCGTACTTTTCTTCCGTAGACTTAACATCTGGATATTGGCCGATCCCCATGCACTCTGCTGATAAAGAAAAAAACGGCTTTTATAACTCCAGATGGCTTATTTGAATTTAACGTCATGCAATTTGGTCTATGTAACGCTCCAGCCACGTTTGAGCGCTTTATGGACACAGTTATCCGTGACTTAAAATGGGAAGTATGTCTTTGCTATCTTGATGACGTTGTGATCTTTGGCCGCACGTTTGAAGAACGCAATCATCGACTTGATGTCGTTCTCACGTGCCTTGAGAAAGTAGCACTTATCTTGAATTTCGAAAAGTGCCATTTTGGTGATCGTGAAACTCTAGTTCTTGGCCATCTCGGCGACAAACATGGCATTCGACCTGATCCCCACAAATCACCGCGGTCAGCACTTTCCCTTAACCACGCTCGCTACGAGAACTCTGAAGTTTCCTGGGCCTGTGTTCGTATTTCCGGCGTTTTGTTCCTAGCTTCGCCGATGTTGCTGAGCCTCTTACTCATCTGCTCAACAAAGACGTACCCTTCAAGTGGATGAAAGAGTGCGAGTCATCGTTTTCTCAGCTGAACCTTCTACTCACTTCTGGGCCTAATATTCGTCATTTCGACGCATCAGCCCCAACTGAGGTGCACAGTGACGCCAGCGGAGTCAGTATCGGCGCAGTATTAGTTCAGCGTCACGGCGCCGCCGAACATGTCATTGCCTACGCGAGCCATTCTTTGAGTAAAGCTGAGCGCAATTACTGTTACAGAGCAAGAATGTCTGGCATTTGTCTTCGCCGTGCACAAGTTTTGCCCATACATATATGGCCGCCGATTCTCCATCGTCACAGACCACCACTCACTTTGTTGGCTCACTGGTCTACGAGATCCAACCGGTCGTCTTGCACGATGGGCGCTCCGTTCGCAAGAATATGACTTTGATGTTTGCTCCAAGAGTGGCCGCCGTCACGCGGACGCTGACTGCTTATCACAACTTCCCCTTCCCACGACTGAATGCGATGCCGACCATTTAGACGACTGTCTGGCCGCTCTTGACTCACGGTTTCCAGATTTGGAAGCGTTCCGTACAGAACAACGTCAAGACCGTAGTCTCGCTTCTTTTTTCTCATCTGCCGTCGGTAAGCCGCATCAGAGCCCATTCGTCTCATGCAAGATGACATTCTTTACAAGCGAAATTTTGCTGCAAAGGGGGCCCGCCTACTTTTCGTTGTCCCCAAATCCTTGCGACCTAAAGTGCTGCAAGTTATGCACGACGATCCAACGTCTGGGCATATGGGGTTCGCCAAAACCTATCACCGCACACTGAAACGTTTCTACTGGCCCCACATGCGTCAGGCTACAGCTAAATACGTGACCAGCTGTGAGCATTGTCCACTGTACAAGAGTTCAACAAGCGCACCGCCAGGATTTATCCATCCCATACAACCTCCATGTTTCCCTTTGAGCTCGTCGGTATTGACTTGATGGGCCCTTTCCCACGATTTATCACTGGAAACCGCTGGATCATCGTCTGTGTAGACCACCTCACTTGGTATGCTGAAACCGCAGCGATCTCTGCCGCAACAGCCGATCACGTTTGTGACTTCCTGCTGCGCTACACCATCCTCCGGCATGGGCCCCCTCGTGCCATCATCCGCGACCGTGGCCAGCAGTTTGCAGCCGACGTCGTGAAAGAGTTGATTCACCGGTCTGCTTCCTAGTTTTGTCCCGCCGCTTCATACCATCCACAGACGAACGGTTTGGCTGAGCGTGTCAACAGGATGCTGATTAACATGCTTGCTATGTATGTTGATTCCAAGCATAAAAACTAGAACGAAGTTTTACCGTTTATGACCTACAGCTACGACACTGCGCTACAAGAGACCACAAGCTTTAGCCCGTTTTACCTTCTCTACATTTAGGAGCCATGTACTACCCTCGATACAATAATGCTCCCGTTTTCAGAGCAAGAAAGCCCATTCCTTGCAGAGACAGTCTGTCGCGCAAAGGAGACACGGCGCGTCGCGTGCCTCCGGATTTTCGCAGCCCAAGACCGTTCGAAGGCTCGCTACAATAAGCGACATCGACATGTGTCGTACAGCAAAGGTGATATGGTGTGGCTGTGGACGCCATACCGCAAGAGTGGCTTGTATCAAAAGTTTCTGGCCCGCTATACAGGTCCCTTCGTCGTTTTGTAGCGCCTTAGCGACGTTACGTACGTGATGTCATGCCTCACATCTTCTGGCCATCGCTCCAGGAAAACTGACGTCGTACATGTCGCGCGGTTAAAGCCATACCACGTGCGACACTGACTAACTCACCCAGTGGGCATCATCTGCAACGGGGGAAATGATACGGGACTTTCGTTGAAGTGGGTAGAGAAAATAGAAGTGAATGTGTTCTGTGCAAGGCCCGACTTCTGCAATCATACATCATCCCGCCTTTACAATAAACATATCTCACCCGTAACAATATATATATATATATATATATATATATATATATATATATATATATATATATATATATATATATATATATATATATATATATATATATATATATATATATATATATATATATATATATGTGTGTGACGTATGAAGGCAGTGACTTGTAGTAGAAGCCCAGGAGGAAGAAGTCAGAACGGAAAAAACATGGCGTATGAGCCAGGCCACGTCGCCCATTCATAATAGCGTCACACGAGTCGACAGGATGGAGACCTGCCTGCCCCTTCATCAGTCACTCATCATCTACGCAGTTCTTAGCATGACACCCTTAGCATACATGGACTACCGTGGAAGCGCCTAGCATTACGCATCGACCAGCATCATGTCAGAAGCATCTACTGACCTTCCCATCCCCAAGTACACCGGAGCAGTGGACGATGGACCCATACAAGACTGGTTCGACCCGTTCAAGCTCCACGCTACCGCTGCATCTTGGTCGGAACGGGAGATGATCATCAACTTCCCTGACTACATCTTAGGTGAGGCATTCAAATTTTACCTCACCCATATCTTCGAGAACGATGAGTCTTGAAAAAAGATCAAAGAAGAAATGATCATTCGTGTCGAAGAATACGATGAAGACCGGTGCATACCTCATCAGCGGAAGGCATTTCAACTCACCCATCACAGTTACGCGAAGTCTTCCCGCAGTAACCTTATTGTCCAAACGAGACCTCAGAGAAAATATACCACCATTGTACCATCATATGACTCTTCCGAAAAAACATCACGCATTCGAACACTGACTGGTAACTTGCACGTCGCAACAGACAAGGTAAAGCGTCCGTATACCGTAATGAATCTAGACAATTTCGCCAAAAAACTGAACGTAAAGCCTCCTTTCCCAAGAGCAATGAAATCGGCATTTTCAACGTGTTCACTTCACCTCAACACTTCAGATTTTACTGAACTACCCGAATCCCTTGATGCTTCGTGTCACACACAAGGCCCAAATGGTTTCTAGCGTGTGACGGAATTTACGTGTGACGAGCTGGTCAATCCTCGCAATACCAGCCCACACCCTGACGTTCCCGACCAGTGTCGTTCGACAGACATTCTCAGCCTAATCACGCTGCAAAAAGAAAAACATACGCCACGAGAACCACCTGAAGCCATGTCTGTTGCGCTCTCATCGTCAAGTGATAACACACATGTGAGTCAAAGCACTGCAGGAATTTCGAATCCACCAACGCCGGCGTATTGTCAACTGACAGAAGCATTTACAATCAAGAATGACTCACAACCATCTTGGGAGCTTTCTCATCAGCATGTCACGCTGCGTTCATCGCAAGACAAGCCCAGTAGTACAGTATCGACTACCGACAATCGACTGATCACATCACCATCTAAAGAAAAGCACACTCATGTTCCTGAAAGGGGCCCATCTGACGAACTTTCACAACAAGACGAGCAATTTCAACAAAGGCAACTCCACGAACTCCAGGAACTGCAACGGCTACTCGAACAAGAACAACGATAAAGTTAAACCTCCTCACGAGTACACTTGTGGCTGGAAGGTCATCAGAGACAACATCAATTAAAGAAGCAAAGACAAAGGCGATGCCTAAGCCATCTTCGTAGAAAGCAACGTCGACAAAATTTTCTGCACCATTTCTCAAAGCCATGTCTGCGATCCAACAAACTGAGAGAACGCCACAGAAAGTAACGAAAGAGACATGAAGCTACTACGTATACAATGGAGAAAAAAAGACATCGTCCCATCATCGTCGGTTCTCTCGCGCGCCGACTAGAAGCAAAGCATCTATTGCCACGACGGCGCTGGATCCGATGCCAAAGACATCCGTCTATCCAGTGCTACACAGATTTCAAGCCTTGTTCGTTCTTCACAAGATCTCAAGTCATGTCATCATCAGTGGAGATGAGCAGAGCGAGGTTATGGTATCCAGGGCGCAACAGCCAGCCTCGTCCACCAGAGCTACCCTAGATATGACCGCACTGCTGCCCTATAGTGTGAAGCTTTTGTGCGAGTTAAGAGACTCCCTCCTGAAATTGAACTACGGCGCATTTTGGCATTCTTCACTTTATGCTTTTTGTTGTTTTGTTGACTGTAACTCGTGCATTCTTTCGGGGGGAGGGGGAATCCTGTGACGCAAGAAGGCAGTGACTTGTAGTAGAAGACGAGGAGGAAGAAGGCAGAACGGAAAAAAACATGGCGTATGAGCCAGGCCACGTCGCCCATTCATCATAGCGTCACACACACACACACACACACACACACACATATATATATATATATATATATATATATATATATATATAGAGAGAGAGAGAGAGAGAGAGAGAGAGAGAAGATGGAAATGGGCCGGGCACGGAGCACGTTGGCAGGATAACCGCTGGTCTCTAAGGATAACTGAATGAATTCCCAGAGACGGCACACGTACTAAGGGGAGGCAGAACGTTAGGTCGACTAATGAGATTAAAGAGTTAGCAGGAATAACACGGCAACAGAAGAACAAGACTGGGCTGATAGGTCTTCGCCCTGCAGTGGGTGTAGACAGACTGACGAATATATATATATATATATATATATATATATATATATATATATATATATATATTGTAGTGGATCAAAACAATGGGGTGAGCGTCGCGTGACGGGTAGACCAGAGAAAGAGAACGACGTGACCGTGTTCGAGCGAGTGGTTCTTTTACGTTACATTTGGTGGCAGTGGTGACAACATGAACCCATGTTTACCAGGAGTAAGGCTGCCGCGATGACAGCAACAGTCGGAACTTCACAGATGCACCTTACAGAAGACGCCACGTCGTCGACGGCCCTGGAACCTCCCGTCCCGACTACGCAGGAAACCTTGACAGAGGCCACAGGAACCCCAGTCTCATCACACATCTCACCACCAGCGCCCCATCAGCCTCTCCTGTCGGTGTTTGATGACCAGGATACGCCAAATCACCCTCAACAGTCAAGCGCTGGTGCCAGTCTACCTATACCTGACTGCGTGCAAGCCCTTGTTTCAAAAGGTGAGGCCGACAGACGAGTCTTATGCAAGATTTTGAAACTCGCTTCGCTACCCACTTGCTGTCTCTTGAAGCCACCCTCGCCCAACGTGCCCCGACTGCGGATGTCGTCGCCGACCTAGCTGCGCTGCTCTCCGTCATTGAGGAGCAGACTAGCCTACAGCAACGTGGGTCTACTGCGGTCGAACGAAATGTTACTCTATCAGCTGAGCCTCTGTTTTTCGGAGCACAACTTCCACCGCCTACCTTCGATGGCACCACGTCGTGGGCAGAATTTTTGGTGAGGTTTGAGTTCATTGCTGCCCTAAACGGTTAGACAGTTCAAGATAAAGCTCAGCTCCGTGGCGCCACGGTTCAATACCTCGAGTACATCCCGCAAGTCGTCCGCTCGAACTATGAAGCTCTGGTCTCGGCGCTGGAAACCAGATTTGGTGACAGTCATCTTCTTCAGCTCTGCCTCACACAACTGAAACACGTCCGGCAAGGTCACCGCGGCCTTCAAGAGCTCGCTGCTCACGTTAACAGCTTGTCCCGGAAGGTCCCGTCGGGTTACCTTACCCCGACCATGAACCTTATTGCTGCTAATGCCTTTGTTGATGCCATCAATAACAGAAGCGTCCTGCACTTTGTCCGCCTCGCTCGTCCAATTAACGTACCATAAGCTTTAGCTGTCGCTTTTGAGGCGGAGATACAAGAACGATGCCTACCAACTGAGGATCCATAACGGAAGCCAACCTACACAAACGCACCATCCCAGACCCGGCATTTGGCTCTTTCTCGGCTCCGCGATCCTACAGCAGAACTCCAGTGCTACCACTGCCACGATGTTGGGCATTTTTCTTGAGACTGCTCTCGGGTGCCCGAGTCGCTGACAAGACAAATTCAGCTCCTCCTATGCCGTCTTCCTTCAATGCAGGCCATCGAGAGCAGGAATGGCCGAAGCCCCTCTTTCCTTCACCGAGATTCGAACTCTGCCGGAGAAGCTTGGAGATCCACCGCAGCACGTTGAAGCACTAGTAGACACAGGAGATGCATTCACTTTTTTAGCGATGGGTTTCTTGTCTGGAAGATTTTCGGTGAGCCCTGAGCAGGTCGATCGACCCCATCTTGTTCTAGCTGACGGAGCCACTCTACCTGCTCTCGGCGAAGTCTGCCTGATTGTGTGTGCGCTTGGGAAGACAGTGAGACAGCGGTTCTTTGTTGTCCCAAACCTGTGTGTGCCAGTGATCTTTGGCTGTGATTGGTACGCCCAGTTTGGAATTAGTTTGCAGTTTAACGGCACTGATTGCACCATTGAACCGACATGTACCACTTCGACACCGATTCCAGCAAGTCTTGAAACTTCCAATAAAGCTTGCTCTAGGCAGTCGTATTTCCCGTTGAGTCATGTCATTTACAGAACTGTAACACGAAAGCGTAATCTGTGCTCGCTGACAACTACCGCATGATGGAAAGTCTGATTGATAAATTTTCTTCGAAATGCGGCATTCTAACAACGGGCACGAGAACGGCCGTGGGACGAACACAAGTGAACAACCTGATATTAGAAAACCATCCCAGCTTTTCAATCCTGTGATTACGGCAACCTGAGTTACCATACCCTAGTCGTCTGCTGCGTGTGTTCCTGTTTGCAGCTCCGACAAGTCCTTTGTTGACAAGGACATTCTTGTAGAAAGTACCGTTTGTTCCCGGCCTGGAGGCGAATTTGCAATGCCGCGGGACCTCCATCGCTGTTCCGGCAAAACCTTGGCGGTGCTTGCCTTCAACCTGTCTGACAGTATCCTGTGCGTGCCGTCAGGCACCGTCCTCGGTAACTGTACCCACCTTGAAGCACCGTCTGTCGTAGCAGTCGTTGCATCACCAGCTGCATCACCCTTAAACTGGAACGAATTCAACTTCGGCCCCAACTTGACTTCGTCAAAGAAAGCTGAGATTGAAGCTCTTCTACGGAAATTCAGTGACTGCGTGGCGATGTCACCCAGTGAACTCGGCCACAATCCTTTACTGCAGCACAGAATTGACACCGGCTCTTTAGGTCCTGTTTGGCATCATCCGTGTCGAGTCTCTGCCCACGAACGGGCAGAAATCGCTAAGCAAGTGGATTACATGCTTAAGCGTGAGATCATATTGCGCTCGTCAAGTCCGTGGTCGTCCCCCTTAGTTCTTGTGAAAAAACAAAGACGGCCCAATCTGTTTCTGTGTCACCAAGCCTTACGTGTATCCTCTCCATCGTCTTGTCGATGTCCTTGACCCCCTGCATGGTGCCCATTTTTTCACTACGCTGGATCTTCTTTCTGGCTATTGGCAGGTGAAACTAGACCCGAATGACGCTGAGAAGACCGCCTTTATAACTCCCGATGGCCTATACCAGTTTGACCACCTGCCATTTGGTCTCTCCGACGCTCCTGCTACATTTCAGCGATTACTGGACCGGGTTTTTTAGCATCTCAAGTGGTCGATGGCTTTGGACTATTTAGACGACTTAATTGTCTATGCTCCCACGTTTCCCGAACACCTCAGGCAATTGGAAATGATCTTAAGTGCTCTTCTAGACGCTTGCCTTTGAGTTAAACCTTCCAAGTGCTTTTTCGGATTTTCGAAAATTAGTTACTTGGGGCACAAGTAAGCGCCAAAGGCATCAGCCCTGATCCCACAAAGCTCCGGGCCATTGCCTGTATTCCGGCACCCAAGGCGGCTAAGCAGCTTAAAAGTTTCTTGGGCTTCGCTTCATATTTCAGGTGCTTTATCCCTGACTTCGCTTCTCGCGCGGTACCTCTCAACGAGCTACTGAAGAAAGAAGTTCGCTGCAAATCGGGACCCGACCAAGAAGCTGCCTTCCGCGATCTCAAGACTGCCCTTCAAGCACCACCGACGCTCGCGCACTGTGACGAGAATGTGGCGACGATTATACACACCGATGCCAGTGGTCTTGGCCTCGGAGCTGTTCTCTTGCAAGTTTACGAGAATGGGCAGAAGAGACCGGTCGCTTATGCTAGCCGCCGGCTCAGTGAACCAGAGAGCTGTTACCACGCCTCTGAACTAGAGTGCTTGGCGGCGGTTTGGGCAGTAGAATAATTTCTTCTGTATGTTTATGGTAAAAGCTTCACGGTCGTTACTGACAACGTCATTCTTCGCTGGCTTCAAACAACAAAAAAACCCTCAATGCCAAGTTCACCAGGTGGGCTCTAAAACTGCAGTACAACTTTTCTATTGTCCATCGCAGCGGCGCTCGCCGTCATGACGCTGACTACCTTTCTCACCACCCGACAGCATTCAGCGACATTTCCCCAGTCTCTGCAGTGCTCGATTTACGAACTACACAGCTACAAGACATAACAATCATCGATATAACCCGACGACTATGCGTGGAAGTACGCACTCCCAAGCGTCGTCGTGAAAGTCTTTCTGCATCGTATGTCGCACGAGAGGAAATTCTTTATCACCGAAATTATCTGGATGGGCCGTGCGTGCCTGTTGTGCCGGTAACCATGCGACAATCGGTGCTATTCATGTGCCACGACGCTTCGACTGCCGGTCACCTCGGGCTGCGCAAGACGCTGGCACGCATCAAAAAGAGGTTATGGTGACGGCGCATGCACAGTGACATTTGCCCCTACGTTTTGTCGTGCACAGTCTGTCAAGCGCGGAGGGCCACCACAAATCCGCAACCAATCCCCAACCAAGCCATCCCTCCTCCGCAAACACCTTTTGAGATTCTAGGACTTGATCATATGGGACTGTTTCCACGTACGTCGCGCTGCAACAAGTTCCTCATCCTTGCCACAGACTATCTCACGAACTGGACCGAAGTCAAGGCCGTCCCTGATTCTTCGGCTCTGCACGTCCTCACGTTTATCAACGAGTGCGTCATTTTTCGACACGGCACGCCACGCTTGTTCATCACTGACCGTGCCACGGCCTTCGCGTCCCTCATTCAGTAACCTACTGAACGACCATGGAATTCGGCATGCCACGGCCACTCATCAGCACCCACAAACAAACGGTCTGGTGAAACGTACAAACCATACCATAAAGGACATACTGCCATCATACGCGAGTCCCAGTCATTCTGAATAACAACTGGGACTGATACGTCACCCACGCTGTCTTCGCCCTCAATACGTCACAGCAGGAAATCACACGGGAGCCACCGTTTAAGCTTGTCTATGGAAGGACGCCAAGGCTTCCACAAGAGAGCTTCTTTGGTTTGGACACAACAAAGCAAACCTGTCTGGATGACACCAGTACTTCGGAGCTTCTTCGAAAGGCTCGCTTTAGAGCGCATCTGGCCATAGCGCATCGTCAGGCGAAATTCCGATTGCCTTCCAACGAGAACCACACCCCTTTCAAACAAAGAGACCTAGTGTTGGTTCGACGCATCTAGCGTGTTCCACAGCGTTGCCAGAAGTTTTTTCCCCGGTAAGCAGGCCCATTTCGCGCGGTAAAAGCCCTAGGCCCTGTTACGTTCCGCCTGCAAGTTATTCCCGAACTGGACACCAAAAGCAGAAACCGTGTTGTTCCCGCCCATGCAAGCCAGTTGAAACTTTATGTGCCACGTGATTTCTTTATTCACGCTTCTTCGTCTTCCGACTCAGACTCCAGGGAAGAGGGGGCGGCGAATGTAGAGTGTCATAACAACGGGCTGACCGGCGCATGCGGGGTATACCGGGGAAAGAGAACGACAAAGACAGTGTTCTGTTGGATTGTTTTCGAGCGAGTGGTTCTTGTATTTTACTATATATATATATATATATATATATATATATATATATATATATATATATATATATATATATATATATATATATATATATATATATATATATATATATATATATATATATACTGTGGGAATGGTTCGTTGCTTCGGATCACAACCGAAGCGTCTTGGAGTATAAATCTAGTTCAGGGGGGACACAGCGGCTGGTCAAACACCAGCGCCGAACGACTGAAGACGAATACCCCAGTCAGTGCTGCTTCGCGGCGCTAAGAGCAACTCTTTTCATGTTCAAACGCACCCGCTGGTCAGTGAGGGAAAGTGGCGTGTTTTCACCAGAGTGACACCGGACCGCAAAAATGGCGGTCCATGGGGAACATTTCTTTTTTTATAATTTGTTCCAATTCCTACAAGTATGAGGTGTATACAATACCAGGAGTAAACACAACAAGATCAATTATACGTTTAGGATTACACATGACGTGACACATGTACATACATTCATATAATGTACAACATATAATGTCAGTAGTAATATCACGAGACCGGAGGATGGCAGAACGGGTCACGTAACAAACAAGGGTCTCAGATATCTTTGATGACATCAAGCGAAAAAAATGAATCTGTGATGGCCACCCATGAAATGCGTAGAACAAACAACCGGCGCGCAATAGAATGAATGAGAAACGCAGTCGAGGAAGGCTTCGGTGTAGTGACGTAATTGAGAAGAGGTAAACTGGAAGCAACTCGCTCAGGAGGGGTAAACCGGCCTCGAGAGGTTTCAGTCGTGCCCTGAACAAACCGGCTGATGATGATGATGATGATGATGATGATGATGATGTTGATGATGATGATATGGTAGTTCATAATTGTAACTCACTAGAAATTTGCCTTTCCACTCTGTTTACGAGAAGTGTAGATTCGACGCTGTTCGGCAGTGTCAGAAATATCCGCGCCACTTTATCTACATTTCAGCCTTGACGATGACAGTAAACGCGGGTCGCGATCCTATGGGCAACCAAGTAATCATGGCCACGGTGCACGACTCCGGCAGCTTCTCAGGAGGTCTGCCACGCACCATCACGATGACAGCCACTCACAAATACGTCATCTCTGCCAAGCAGGTGAACAGCCACAGGTCATTTCTGTGACCCTAAGTGATCACACAAGAGGTTTGCATGAGCCATAGAGTTTCCTAAAAGGACTCTCTCTCCCACTGCGACAGTTTAGCGACCAAGGGAATGATGAGTAGTACACGGTTTTGCATAGGCTTCCTACTTGCGGGTGGCGAATCACACTTGTGACTTCCTTTATTCATGTGTTTTGATTTCGTTTCGAAGGAATGAATGAACCCTTGTGAACATCGGGACCTGATTCGATATGGTAAGCCTAAAAGAATAAGGTAGTGAAGAGCAACCACTGAGCATTTGCTGGTTGTTTTTTTCGACAGAAAACAGCTACAAGCCATACGAACACGCACACAGCCAGAAGTACGAGGATTGGGCAAATAAATGTACTACCCAAAACCCATCATTCCCATGCTCGCTGAAGGGCCGTGCGTTGCAGCTCCCATAGACACTAGCGCCAGAGTTCCCTCTATAGTGTATATTTAGAATATTTTATGGCGTGGGCATCTAAGACAGGCTTGCCGACGTTTCAGTAGGTAGCTTTTATGTCTTCTTATTGAAACGAAGATATCTGACAACGATATTTATATTTATATATATATATATATATATATATATATATATATATATATATATATATATATATATATATATATATATATATATATATATATATATATATATATATTTTCAAGAGCGTGCTTAGTAATTTTGGCTTTGAGCGTCTTAGCTTTTGATGTCACGTCCCGTGGTGTTGTACTATGACTAGAATAGGAGGAGTGTCCAAAGCGCCACGCAAATACTTTGGAAGAGTGAGGGCATTTTGCGGTGAACTCCCGCATCAAGGCGCTGCAGTGCCGGACTCGTGGAAAGGGGGACAAAGCTGACATAGCAAAGGGGGACAAAGCATTCTATAAAGGAAAGGGGGACAAAGCTGACATAAACAACTACCGTCCTATAACAGTGACATCAGTGGTCTACAGGCTGGCGATGCAGATTATAAAGGAAAGACTGCAGGCGTGGATAGAGGATGAAGGGGTGCTGGGGGAACTGCAGAATGGGTTTCGGAAACACAGGAGGTTGGAAGACAATCTGTTCTCACTGACGCAGTGCATAGAAATAGCAGAAAAGGAACACAGGCCCCTGTGGCTAGCATTTTTGGATATCAAGGGAGCGTACGATAGCGTGGTTCAAGAGGAATTGTGGGGAATACTGGACACACTAGGCATGGAACATGTAGTCACTAATCTTTTAAAGGGTATCTATAAAGGTAACAAGGTAGTTATAAAGTGGGAAAAACAGGTATCCAAGCCTGCAGAGGTAAAACGGGGGCTTAGGCAGGGGTGCCCCCTGTCCCCCTTATTATTCATGATGTACCTACAAGGATTAGAGGCAAAATTAGAGGGAAGTGGACTGGGCTTCAACCTCTCTTTAGTCAAACAAGGAAAACGTATTGATCAGGCACTACCAGCATTAATGTACGCAGATGATATAGTGCTAATGGCCAACAACAAGGAAGATTTGCAGAGATTGATGGACATCTGCGGTAATGAGGGAGATAGGCTAGATTTCAGATTCAGTAAGGAAAAATCAGCAGTCATGATTTTCAATGACAACGAAGGTAGTGAGCTTAGAATACAGGAGGTCGCGCTAGAGATAACAGATAAATACAAATATCTGGGCGTATGGATAAGCAATGGGACCGAGTATCTGAGGGAACACGAAATATACGTGACGACTAAAGGTAACAGGAATGCAGCAGTCATGAAAAATAGGGCACTGTGGAATTACAATAGGTATGATGTTGTGAGAGGAATATGGAAAGGGGTCATGGTTCCTGGGCTGACGTTCGGCAATGCGGTCTTGTGCATGAGATCAGAAGTTCAAGCAAGATTAGAAATTAAGCAACGTGGAATAGGTAGGCTTGCTTTAGGAGCTCACGGGAATACACCAAATCAGGGAGTACAAGGTGATATGGGATGGACATCATTTGAGGGCAGGGAAGCTAGCAGCAAGATAAAATCTGAAAAGCGATTGAGAGAAATGGGGGAAGAGCGTTGGGCTAGGAAGGTTTTCAGCTACTTGTACATGAAGAATGTCGATACAAAATGGAGGAAGCGAACCAGGAAGTTGACTGGTAAATACTTAGAAAACAGCAGGTGGCCAAACCAAAAAGAACTATCGGTTAAGAAGAAAGTGAAGGAAACGGAGACTGACATGTGGAAAATGGGCATGATTAAGAAGTCCGCACTAGAGGTCTACCGAACGTTTAAGCAGGAAATTGCCAAGGAAAGGATCTATGATAATACTCGGGGTAGTTCTCTACTGTTTGAGGCCAGAACGGGAGTACTGCGAACCAAGACATATCGGGCCAAATACGAAGGGGTAGACACAATATGCAGTGCGTGTGGAGAGGAAGAAGAAACTGCCGAACACTTGATAATGTTCTGTAAAGGGCTTCACCCTATAATCCAGGATGATGGCGCAGAGTTTTTCAAAGCACTGGGGTTTAGGGACCGGGAGGGCAAAATAAACTTTAAGCGGGTAGACTTCACTAGAAGGAGGTTATCTGATTGGTGGCTAAAGTCAAGGCGCGAGTGAAAATTAAACTCTTCACTGCAGAGTACGAATCCTCAAACTCTTTTTTAAGGAAAAATAAATAAATATAGTTTTTGGTTCATTAGATATTACGGCTTGGTGGCGCTAGCCACCGCCCGATCTAAAGGGTACAGCCATATCCATCCATCCATCCATCCATCCATCCATCGTGGGCTTTCTCCATGCTGAAAGCCGCGTCCAAGCAGAGGGCGTCTGCTACACGCCCGATATTTCGGCCACTATTAGCCAACGTTGCAGTGCTATGGCCAAGATGTAATATTGCGTCACTTCAACACTATACTGTAACGGCTCACAACACAGAAAACACGTTTAATATAGTTCTGAAGCGGGAATCTTGTATATTTTCTTACAGCTGTTTTGCAGAGGCCATTATCAGTACTTGCGCACCCGTTTTAAGACAAATTCTGCGCACACTCGTCTTGAGCGAAGGTAGTGAATTTATTTTCTGGTAGAATGGCGAACATAAACGTGTTGCAGAAGAGAATGAGCTGCAGATTGCAAAGATAACCAGGACAAGGTGTGATGCTGGTTCGGTAGCCACCGAGCCTGTTCTGACCACGTTTCAAAATTTCCTTCTCACCCCCCCCCCCCCCCCATTTTTCTTGTCTCGCCGAATAACGAGCTCTTTATTCTGCCTCATCTTCCGACGATTGGCCGCTCCACCATATGCTCTCGCTGGGTCGCCATAACGCCCTTCACACACATACAAGCAGGTATATAGTAAATGGCTACCTCTTAGTAACGCCTTTCAACACCTCACATATCATTTTTTTTTCTTTCGTTCAATAGATTTGTTTTACATGGCGGCTTTCAGTGCTCTGCTGTTTCAAGCCTTTTCTGTGAGTGGATTGTCTCTGCATGGCACCAAAAGCAAAAAAAAAAAAAACCACTCGCGTAATTCTTGCGTCTCGTTCACTTGGTCATGGCAACACTAACTTGACATGCTTGTGATACGCGTAACGACTGATCGTATGGAACGCGCAAGCCCACTTCCTTCGGCCAGAAATAAATCTGATGATTCGTGGTCTGATCACTCGACAACGCCAGGGATTGAAAACGTGATCCCCCACACCAGTTTCACGATTTAGGACTTACCTCTAAATTTTAGAGAAATGACCGCGTAGGTAAACTACACACAAAAATGACTCACAAGGTGCATTGTAAATTTTTCTAGGACGGCTCGACGGTGACCGCCCTGTTTCTCTTCGTTTGTCTGCCTTTACCCCCCTCCCCCCTCCCTCCGAAAGTTTTCCACACCTAATGTGGTTTCGCATTGCCCCCTTGATTGAAGACAATGCAATGTTTATTCACGTCCCTTGGTCCTACATGGCTTCCGTGACCGGCCCATGGAGGCATCGCAAAGTGACCACACAAGGCGATAGCGTCATCATATGACACACACATTGAATGACCGCATGATACAGTTACAAATTTTATCAATCTGTGACGTCATGACGTGATAAAATTTGTGCATTCCTCGTGTTGACATCGGATGCCGGCGGTTAATTCCCGTGTTTGATGAGGCAGCTAAGCCCTTCACATTGAAAAAAAAAACAGTACCATCTAAAATAAATTATTCAGTCATAGTGCACCGCCATGTAAGCCTCAGTTAATGTTACGAGCAATCACCCGGAAAGAAAAGTAATAGTCAGCTATATGCCCATGGTACACAACAGGCTTCATTTACCTACTAGGCCATCCATTTATATTTATGCAATAGATGACAGACATACTGTCTCAGTTAATAGAGAAATTTTGAGCTGTGTCAATATTGCACAGTCTAAGCAAAAAAAAATGGTAGTGTTCGCTATATTGACCTTCTCTCAAAAAAGCAGTAAGTTGCAGCCACGTGCCTTGTTGACGCCCCTCAATTGCAGCGGGAACAAATGAATTTCATGTAATTACTCCTATACATTTTTTTGTAAAATCTGCTAGCCTGGCAAACACTAAGAGCCATTTTCAAAACTTGTTCAAATATTATACTTCCACATTTGTAAACCTCCCGGATTTTTGTTCAGGCTGCTATTCAACTTGTACAGGCAGAATAGGCGTATTTGTAACTTTCATGGTAGGTGGATATTGGTAGCGCATTTTCTATAGTATGCCTTTCATGCACAAACATGTAGAGTAATGTAACTTTGCCTAGCGTTTTTTTTTTCTTTCAAATGTTGGAGTTTAGCTCAAACCTTGTGCTCGGCGAGCTTTGTACGCTACATAAGCCAGCTATATTGCGGTCGTACAGTCCTCCTTACTCTTTTTCTAGTTTGCCTGACGTCTTCCCGATGTGCTGTGTTCATGATGATGTGCTAGTTTAGGCTAACAAATTATCAAATAAAAAGGCGGGCGTATGGCTATAAAAATCATTGGTAACTATGCATGAGCACCAGTCCTCATATACCAGGTGTTCAAAGTTATTCTCCCTGATTTTTTAAAATTAGGTGCTCGATGGCACGTGAGAACCACTTTTGCAAATAAGTTAGGTGGCCAGAGGGACAGAAGGATGATAATTATGGCTGTCAGCAGCTCAATGGGCTAAAATGTATTAATTAACTTTTGGCTGGCTGATGTAAGTTGGCATGTTTATACTGAAAAAAAAATGTAGGCAGTAGTGTCTGTACACTGTTTCAGTTGGAAGATTTTTTTCTAGCACACCTGTGCTCCGAGATATGTGGTTCCAAAGTTTAATTGTCTTTAGCATGATTACCAATGCAGAAGAGTGAGGGAACACGCAAAGCTCCTCCCTAAAGTGACGCATCTGTTACGTGTGGTGTTTAGTCTGTGAAAAGAGTGGAAGCGTAGACATACATTATACCAATTGCCCTTGCCCTCTCGGCTGGCGAAATCAAAATGTGACAGCGCGGTGTCTCATGAGCCTTACGCATGATCCTGATAAACGCGATAACAAGAGACCATTTTTCGCGACGTTTTTTCGTGACTTTTGATAACACGGAGACATCTTGTTGTGAACGCGTTAGCTTGACTGTCTTGTTCTAGAGTGCCTCCGGTAGCACGGCGTCCCTGCATTGAAGGTCCACCAAGGAATTCCACGTGGAGTTCTTTCGAGGTAATATAGCTGCTTCTAGCGTGAAGTATTCTACCAAGAAAAAAGTAGTCGTACTTGCTATGGCTGAAATTAATGGCAACGCTGTTTAGCATTGGAGCTTTACGCGTTTTGTTACCCACACCATCCCTTTCCAACAAGGCCCGTTTTCATAAACCTATTTCGATACTTCTGCACAACAGATGTATCACACAACAAGATGTATCGCACAACAAGATGTATCGCACAACAAGATGGACCACAAAGGCAAACGTTGATGAAGACTCTAAAATCGACGTTGTCGCGTGCGTAACCTCGATGCCAGAGCTCATCATCCGAATGATTGCTGATCAGCGCGGTCGCGGTGTCGGAACAGCCACAAATGATCTAAGAAAGCATCACTTCGACCCATATCACGTTTACCTTCATCATCATCATCATCATCATCATCATCATCATCATCATCATCATCATCATCATCATCAGCCTGACTACGTCCACTGCAGGACAAAGGCCTCTTCCATGTTCCGCCAGTTAACCCGGTCCTGTGCTTGCTGCTGCCAATTTATACCCGCAAACTTCTTAATCTCATCTGCCCACCTAACCTTCTGTCTCCCCCTAACCCGCTTCCTTTCTCTGGGAATCCAGTTAGTTACCCTTAATGACCAGCGGTTATCCTGTCTACGCGCTACATGCCCGGCCCATGTCCATTTCCTCTTCTTTATTTCAACTATGATATCCTTAACCCCCGTTTGCCCCTAATCCACTCAGCTCTCTTCTTGTCTCTTATGGTTACACCTACCATTTTTCTTTCCATTGCTCGCTGCGTCGTCCTCAATTTAAGCTGAACCCTCTGTAAGTCTCCAGGTTTCTGCTCCGTAGCTAAGTACCGGCAAGATACAGCTGTTATATACCTTCCTCTTGAGGGATAGTGGCAATCTACTTGTCATAATTTGAGAGTGCTTGCCAAATGTGCTCCACCCCATTCTTATTCTTCTAGTTACTTCAATCTCGTAATTAGGCTCTGCGGTTATTACCTGCCCTAAGTAGACATAGTCTTTTACAACTTCAAGTGCACTATTACCTATCTCGAAGCGCTGCTCCTCTCCGAGGTTGTTGTACATTACTTTTTTTTTACCTTCATCAGGATATAAATGAGGCGGACCTTGAAAGGAGAGTTGATTTCTGCAACTGGGGCCTCATCAAAACTGGTCAAGAAAATGACTTCTTGCACAGAATCATTTGGACTGATGAAGCTCGGTTTTGCCGAAATGGAAGTGTTAATCTTCACAACGCCCATTATTGGGCACAAGAAAACCCACACTGGCTGAGACAGCCCAAGCATAAAGTTTGCTGGAGTGTGAGTGTGCGGTACGGCACACTCGGGGATAGGACCATCGGACCTCACTTTTTGAGGACTACTTGAACGGAAAGATGTGCACAGAAGAAATATTAGGTGTTGTCGTTCATGACCTTGTCTGCAGTGTTTCCCTGAGCGACCTGCGCGAAGTACGGCTTCAGAACAATAGACCACCACCACATTTGTTTACCAGGGTAAAGAATTGGTGGGGCAGATGTTTTCCACGGCAGTGGATTGGGCGCGCAGGAGCAATGTTTTGGCCACCAAGATCTCCTGACCTTTCCCCGGTCGACTTCTCTCTTTGGGGCTAAGGTAAAGATCGAGTTTACGTAACAGAGCCCAGCGATGCTAATGACATGAAGGACAGAATAACATCTGTCTGTCCGAGTATTATTGCAGAAGTAGTGCGCCGATTCATCGAGTCGACGCGAAAGTGGTTAATGTTTTCCGTTGATGTCGTAGGCAAGCACTTTGAACACTTATTGGGGCATTAACTTCTCGAGAGGCGAAGAATTTCGATGAGATTTGTGGCTGACCAAAATAAACTTATGTAGCAGCAGTAAATATGCGTTAGCAAGGAAAAAACTGTTTAAGTCAATGTTGGTGGAGTCGTTGCTCTTGATTTCAATGAAAGTTAGAGTACTCGGACATCAGCAGTCACGCTATTCGCGTAGCCCTGTCTACGACCAGGCACGCATCTCTAGTAATTATTAAGCCCGCGCACTGGCATCCATATTCTCCGATAGCGACATTATATCGGCATGGTATCTGCCACTATCGTTAGAGGCTCTGCAGTTGCGTGATACGACACTGGTTGCAAGGCTTCTTCAATCTTTGATTTCGACGGCCGAGAAGGCAAGGCTAACAGTTATCACCAATGTCTACGCTTACACCCTCGTCACAGCCTAAACATCACACGCAACAGATGCGTCAGCTTAAGAAAGAGCATTGCGCGGACCCTCACGCTCTAGCACGCGTAATCATGTGAAAGACAATTAAACTTTGGAGTCATCTCGGAGCAGATGCGTGCTAGAAAAAATCTTCCAACTGAAACTGTGCATAAGCACCACTGCCTACATTTTTTTATTATAATAAAAATGCTAACTTATTACAGCCAGTAAATGTTATTTATTTAATTTAGGTTAATTGAGCTTCTGACAACGATAATTATCATTTAAACGTCTGTATTCCTCGCCGCCTAACTTATCTGCACAAGTAGTTCTGACGCGACTTCAAGCGCCTAATTTTGAAAAAAATCATAAAGCCTAACTTTGAACACCCGGTATAGTGTTGAGTGAGTTGGTCACTGCGCGAGGTGAATTACCTTTTTTTTTTGTTACTCCTAACCCTTGCATGCGCAATTCTATTCCTCAATTAGTCGTACGATGAAGTTTTTTTTTTTCGTTCCCTTCTTATGCCTTGTTCACTTTGCGCATTTTTACGCACGCACCAACGTTCTCAAGCTCTATCACTACACCACGCTGATGCCACTTGACACGTGAGCTTTGACATTCTATAGTTTCTCCAGACACTAAAACCACGCCTAAAGGTGGGTAAGCTGCGCTGTAATGTGAAAGCTCAGTAGATTTCAAGTGCGCTTTGTGGAATCCCAGCGCAAAAAAACCGCAGCGCGTAGCAGACGCCCCTCGCTTTCAGCGCGCTCTCGAGCGCGGAAGGCCCACGCGGGAACCGGCGCTTTGGACACTTCCCCTTTTCTAGGTCACTCTAGTCATGACAGAGAGGCAGCGTAAGTAGCTTCAGCACTGCAGTAGGCAGTCAATACGCTCAAGTGTGACTGCGACTTTAGCATGCCTTTGAATTTCTGATCCCATTTTTTCAACAGACTGACGTACTCACACTACCTCCACCCTATGAGACAGCGTGCATCGACTACCATCGCTTGAATGACACCAAGACGAGAACCGGATTCTCAAAAACACAGGACAAGGTAGGCA
The DNA here is from genome assembly GCF_043290135.1 of Rhipicephalus microplus. Taxonomy (NCBI): domain Eukaryota; kingdom Metazoa; phylum Arthropoda; class Arachnida; order Ixodida; family Ixodidae; genus Rhipicephalus; species Rhipicephalus microplus. The sequence goes on along the minus strand of NC_134702.1, from coordinate 3,546,972 downwards.
ACCAACTGCTCGCGTTGAAAACCACTCAAACAATCTAAGATAAAAGTTTATCGAGAAGTCCATCGAAGTTCTCTGACCAGTTGCTCTGTACCGAAACAAAGAACGACAAGAGAACGATGAGAACACAAAAAGAAAAATACACGTGACATTTTCAGTCATTATTTCTTATTTTATTTTTTAAACTTAATTTCCATTGGAGGTAACAAACTCATAACCCACTAACGTAGAGGTCTTGTCACCCGTTTCTTCAACGATACCCCGTTGTGGGTGGGTGCGAAAAATGAGAGGAACATCATGGCGGATAAGCCTACTCTTAGCCCGCACAGCATCTTTCTCTGTGCATTCGTAGGCAGCCTCAGAAAACACTACACGCACAAATGGAGGTAGATAAATGTCGGGCCTGTTAAAGTACATGGGCACAAGAACACAGCAGAAAACAATGCAGGCACTACGGACGTTGCCTCTAAATCTTATGCTCCTTATTGCCGTCAGCCGTACAAATACATCTGCTGGCACCAGATATATGTGCGCTACTTAGAGCAAACTTCTGGCATTTTATTAACAGCAAAATGTTTCGCGGACCGTTCCTTTTGAGTCGATCTAAAAAACCATCATCATAATAAACGGTTATTTGCCACATAAATTGGCTAAAACCCGCTTCTTTACTTTTGGCATTAGCCATCGATTTTCAGCGACGTTTTCGTAAATAGAGCCGTTGCCGCCGCCTGCGATTACTGACAAAACAAAGAACCCACGACGTTTCAGGTGAGCTTGTCAACACCTCTAGGTCACGTTATCTGGGCACGAACGTCACGCATGACGCCATTGGTTGGAAGGTACATCACTATCAACGCTCTCTCTGGCAGTAGTGAGTAATGCTGGCAAAACAGTGAGAACCATGACGCGGCGCTGCCAACAGGAGCCAACCACTATCAGTGGTAGAATATTGACACCCTTATCAGAAAATTTTCATCTCAGTTCAGCTTTTGCAAAGTTGCCGGGCGCCAAGCGGGACATTTTCTTCTCCGCCTCCCACGTGAACCCGAGCTGCTGAGGTGCAAGAAGACCAGCTTTGACCTTAGGGCTTTACCAGAGTGGACCCTTTCAAGGCTTCAACGTCTTTCAATTAGCATTCACAAGCAGGCGAGAAACTAAAAAAATGACTTTTTTTGCGCGACCTCTCCCACATATTGCCAAAAATTACGCTGATTGATACACGAAAACGTTATATGAAATGTCAAACAGAAAATCTCGAGAACAAACTACGCCAAACAGGTTTTCCTACATGATTGCTACTCTTCATAATACGTACGTAAAAGATTGTAGAAAGACCCAACTGCTCGAAACTGATACGTAATTCTTTTGAATACTTCCGGCTATTGCACATACGATGGCGGTCTAGTGGCTATAGTGTTTGTCTGCTGACCCTAAGGTCGCGGGATCAAATCCAGGTCGCAACGGCCCCATTTCCAATGGTGTCGAAAATGGCTTCGGCACCGTGAACTTAGATACAGCTGCTCATAGAGTCCAAGGATGTCGAAATTTCCGGAGCCCTGTGGCGCCTTTCATATTCAGATTGTGGTTTTAGGGCACTGAATCAGAACAGCTGCTACTTCAGCGATTGCATTGTTGTAGCATTATTACTTCTGAACGAACGAAACAAGTAGAAAGCTAAGGGCTCATATTTTCATTGTTACATACAATATTGATTGCTTACTTTGTGGAGATAGGTTTGCTAAAGGCTTACCCTACGAAGCGACTGGGAAGGGATGCAACGTACTCCACTGTCGTCGCTCACAAAGACGCTGCAGCGAGGTTTGTCTACTCTCCGACACGGAGCAGAGATGGCTTTCCAGGCAGGTTGTCCACAAAGACTGGTTTATTTACCCACGATACTGTACAGGATAACAATCACGGGCTTGGGGGCCGACAGGAATTCCGCAAGACTGACTTAGTGTACGCTAGCCGGCAGGCGCTAGGGCTGACCGACTGAGGGTGGCAGCCGAGCGCGTATATACGAGAAGCCACCTGCTAAAGCAGCGCGTCTACCCCGCATGGAGGTCAGTGTAATCTGCCCGGCGGCGGGTGAGGGCCGAGCGAATTCAAGCTGCCCGGAAAGGGGGTGTCACAAGCGGCCAATGAGGATCGGCAAAGCACCGTGACGTGTGCGAACGTGACGCGAAGGGAAGACATTGCCAGGGCAGGTTTGGACACGTGTGCCTCCATGCAAGGAAACCCAACACGCGGCTTGTACCAGAGAGAAAGGAACGGCGGGGAAGCCAAGGTAGCCATGCTCCCGGCACTCGAGCTGCACTCGGCCAGCACTCGCGGAAACTGCGGGAACGAGTCGCCATAGGGAAGGGCGCGCTCGATTTCCCCATTCGCCCCACCTAAAGACCCAGGCCAGCATGTAAAAGAGGCTGTCCGAGGCCAAACAGAAGAGTCGACTCAGCTACAGGAGGGCTTACCAACGGGGCAATGTCCACCAGGAAGATGTCTCCGCGAAGGCCAGAACAGAAGGGTGCTGCACAACACGGAGAGACGAAGTTGGCGGTTCCGTAGTGACCAAGGCCACACACCGTTGTGTGACCAAGGCCACAACCGTTGTGACAACCGTGACAACCGTTGTGTGACCAAGGCCACACAACGGTTCCACGAAAAGTTCCGCAACACCAGTGAGAGCCCATTGCCAGGAAGGAGGTCTGCAGCTTCCGAAGAACGGGTTGAGGCTTGATGCAGGGACAGCCAGCTCGATTGAAGTTCGCCGGTTGCAGCCCGCGAACATACGAAGCATGGCTGCAAAGTGCATGCAGCAGCAAACCGCCGAAAGATGTGGGGCAATGGTTGGCAGGAGCAGCCGGCTAGAATGACAGGCAGCCAGGAATGGAAGCTGGAGCAACCACGCGCGGCAATCGGCCAAAGATTGAGTGGACAGACCAGCAGCTGAGAGCGGCTGCTGAAGCCGCCATGTGTGTTGAGCTGGAAAGGGGTGTGAGCAGGGAGGAAGCGAGAATCAGGCCCAATCGAAGAAGACTAGGGGACAGGAGGCCGCGTCAGGAAGAGGCTGGCAGCATGATAGAGTCAGGCGATAGGAGTTCAGAAGTAGACTGAAATGCCTCCGGCATGGCCGGCTTGCCGGAAAGAGAGCCTGCCTAATGTTACCACCCAACAAAGGGGACATTTGCCAGATTAAGGCTTAGATGGCACATCAGGGAGGAGTTTTGGCCAGGTGGGCTTCCTGCAACTTTCCGATCGCGTCCGCGCATCTTTGAGCGTATACTCTCTTTACTAATGCAGCCTGGAATAAAGTTTAGCTGCATGCTAGTGGGAGAAAGGCTTGTTAAGAGCACGGCAGTTTGTACTGGTGGCGTGACTTGGGGCCAGCTCAACAGTCTTCCTGCGGTTGTGTGACCGCCTCCACCTCTCCCAAGCCACTGCTGTGGGCGGCATTAGGGTTTTAGAGACGCTGCATGAGCCCGAATGGCTTGCCCGCACGAGACTTTACGCATTGTCACAAGTGGAATAAAGAGCGTCATGATTCATGCCTGGCCATTTCTTTTAGTGTTAAGGCCATTCACGTCTTCGGCCAACAGGGAGCCATTGAAATCTTCTGGGATGACTTTCCTGAGACTGCACCTTCAAACACTCCTGCGGGGATTCTTCTGGTGGGATGATGCACAGGAAAACTCTGCCGGCGACAAACAGATGTGAATCCAACGAGCCCGCAGCAATACCATACTGTGTAAACAGAGCATGGCAGCAACAGCAATACCAGACATCCAACAGGCGCCCGCTCCTTGGGTGCGCACTAAACGGATCGCACTACTGTATTTTTGGTAGTTCGTGTCTGCTTAATGAGATACCCGCAGAAGTGACGTGCTCACCCGAGGTGATCAACTCGAAAGTCACTTCACCGTCTGGTTTCACAAATTTTGACTCATAGAAGCCAGAGGTCGCGCAGTGCCTACTTGGTGCGATTGCTCTCCAGAATAACGGACACAATTGTGAAATGCCGAAAGGAGGGCATGCGACAAAGGCGAGAGCCACGGCGTTTTCACTCCCATTCTGGAGCGTGCAGCAAAGTTGTACTGCTGCAAAATCAACGCCCAGCACGTGAGGCGGCATTGGGCTCGCACACGACAGATGCTCGCAGAAGCGATTAAGCGGCATAAGGTCCATTTCGCCCACAAATGGCACTTCATTGACAGCAGTCAAGCTACCAGTGAGCAAAATCTCGAGTGGCGTCCTGTACTTAGAGCAACGGTAGCAACTACGAAGGTTGCGAATGGTTGTAAGGCCCCGGAAACGGACAACCCTGTAGCCACCACTGGGGAAGTCATGCCCGTGCGCGCGAAGAAGTTGCGACCAGTATCGCGGGCACGGGAAGATAGGGAGATGCACACTGAGGGCGCATGCGATTCTGCCAACGACCAACCAACCGCACAGCGCTGCAAGAAACAGCCTGTTCACTCGCGAGGTGGAAGGCAAAGTTATCCTCGGAGCTGCGCCGTGGTTGTGTGCAGCGGCAAAGGCAGGCGCCGGCATGGACCTCCACGAGCCCGACCAAGCGTACATTTGCCGGCTGGTGCTATGACTAAAGCACGAACCACACGCACGCTCTGCGTACGCTGCCCGAGTGCGTGCGGTATGCGCGCCAGGCATGCACAGTTGTCGCAAGCGCCTAAACGCTCGGCGTACGCGAGTGTCTGCGGCGATCTGATTTCGGCCTTGAGACGGCGCGCGTCTAGCCGCGCTGGCCACGTTTGGAGCCCTGCAGGTACGAAAGAACGGCGTGGCTGCGCTAGCCAGCGGGTAAGAAACAATTTAATGACCTTTTCCTTATACTTTTCGCGCATGTTTTACATCCCTACATACAGGACGAGTGCACTCAGAGCCATATGTATTCATTAACGAATTCTATCATACATGTTTCGCCACAATATATGAATGCATCAGACCACTTAGCTCTATTTCGCACGACGGGTCGAGCACATCGTAGCAATGCATACAATGCACTCTGGTGTGTTCTCGTGGTCGTCTGTACATGATTTGTTGTGCTGAATAGTTTTTATTGATTGATTTGTGGGGTTTAACGTCCCAAAACCATCATTTGATTATGAGAGACGCCGTAGTGGAGGGCTCCGGAAATTTTGACCACCTGGGGTTCTTTAACGTGCACCCAAATCTGAGTACACGGGCCTACAACATTTCCGCCTCCATCGGAAATGCAGCCGCCGCAGCCGGGAATCGAACCCGCGACCTGCGGGTCAGCAGCCGAGTACCTTAGCCACTAGACCACCGCGGCGGGGCATGTGCTGAATAGTTTTAACCAGCAGCACTCGTTGTGCTCTATCACGTCGTGGCGGATTTGGCGCAGCAGCCGGCGGTGCACTACGCGTCCTGCACGTAGCTGCGATGTGCAGTGCACTCGTGCGCGCACTCATGGTTGCCTCGTCGTGCTAAGTGGTGCCGTATGGTTCTGTCCGGCACCACCTGGACTTACGGAGACATCAAGTTCATATAAATCACTTCGAAGCTCACAAACACCTCAGTACATGGCGCCACCCGCCTATTTCCGCCTGCTCGGGATAAGCGCGCGCCTGCGCACGCCTGCGCACGTAGTGTGTGGGTGGAAACAGCCATTCCTCGCGAGTCGCGCCCGCGGTGCGCGCGCTGACGCGCTCCTGCTCGCGCTCGGGCAGCGTACGCATGGATCCGGCTTAATACACAAAGAACGGGAGCCTAGCGCGACTACCTTGCGTGAAGGCACGTGTGAATCTGCCGGGCAGCGTGTGACAGGGCGACCGCCGAGCGAATGCAAACTGCCGGGAAAGGGGTATCACAGGCGGCCAATGATGGTCGGCGAAGCACCGTGACGTGGACTGGCGTGACACGAGGGGTAGTCATTGTCCGGGCAGGTTTCGACACGTGTCTCCGTGCTAGGAAAACCGAATCGCGGCTTGGGCCAGACAGAAAGGCGCGGCGGGGAAACCAAGGTGACTATGTTCCCGGCACTTGAGCCGCACGCGGCCAGGGGGACTCGCGCAAGCTGCGGGAACGAGGCACAAAAGGGAAGGACGCGCTCGATTCCCACAAATGTTCCTTGGCAAGTTAGGCAAGTAACAGGCCGGAGACCGAGCAGTGAGGGAATATGGCATCGGCTCTAGACATACCAAAAGGTAATTACTAGTAGAGGTCGCCGAACATAATTATTTGTGGATTTTGAGTGCCTTCTCCAAAAAACAAGCTAACCGTAAGTGGACGTCGAGGGGCCTTAATGGCGAAACTAAAAATGAAGAAGTGCATTCGGTGCGCACACCTGGGCATTGTACAGGGTGAGCAACAAGTTGACGAAATCTGATGCAGCGGCTACAGAATTGTAAGGTCTGGAATTCACGTACAATTGAACAATAAATAGCAGAAACGTATATGCAAGAAGCTAATTATTGAGCTAGCACTTAATGGGAAAAACATGAATTCAGAGTTTCGCTTCAGATTAGACTCGCGGCTCTTACCGAGGAATTATAGTTACGATTGATGCAATGAACATACAATCTCGCTAGTAACATTAAGGGTTGTGAAACGAAAGTAAGAAGTACAGTCATTCAACAGGACACTGGCAAGCTATCCCAGTACACAATAAACTTCATTAGGGGACGTCTGATGATAGAAACCTTATATGCAACAGACACAGTACAGCTGGTGGAGCTCTTGGACTTAATCAATAGGCGTAAGGTAGCCGACATAAGAAGGTGCAACATGGAGAGATATGAGCATGTTGCAAGGAGCAGAAGAAGCGCAAAATATGCGAAAACAAAACTGCGCGCTGGCGAAAATTAGATGTGTGCCTTAACTAAAAGAAGGCATGGTCACAACCAACATGGATAAGATAGTGGAGGTGGCTGAGGAGTTTACAGAGTTTTCTACTGAAAGTGAGACACCCAAGATGGTATCGTAAAAAGCAGTGGTAGCCCAGAGAAATCTGACATTCCACCAGTTACGACAGGGGAAAAAGGGAAGCCCTAGAGAGAATACAAAAATGCAAAGTCGCTGGTGAAGAAACGTAACTGCCATTAGTGAAACGCATTCAGTAAGAAAGACAGCGACGAGTAGCAGACAAGATTTGAAATTGCGGGAGTGCGCACACTATCACGGGAAGCAAGGGGCGAGTGACCCGAGCTGTGATCAGTTTGCAGCTGTAACGTGGCAAGCACAAGACCAGGTTAATTGGCAGAACTTCGGAAAAGCCTTTGCCCGGCTGTGGGAATAATCAGGCTGACGATGGTGATGATGATAATTAGTGGAGGTTTGTGGCGCAAAGACTATGGGTGGCCAAATAGCACCACCCATTGGCATCTAAGTGATGACCAATGATTGCGATTACAGGTGCATTATGACTGTATAAAGGCCTAAAATGACGGTGACACGCGATGTGATGCATGGGTGCTGAATAAATGGCAAATTCTCATGGTATCTACTAATGAGAGATAAAAAAAAAGCACCAACGCTTCCTCAGGGCCTTTGAGACCAAAGGCTAGCAGGTGCTTTGGCGAGTGACTGCCGTAGCAACAACCTCTGTTGAGAGGCTGTCCTGCAGGTATCCTTGATATAGGGAGTAAAAGTTATGAATGTCCTTTGAAAACGCGAACACTGACTTGAAATTCAACATTGGTTCATTACCTATGAGCATTCGAGGATGAATAAGAATTTGTTGACAGCAAGCTGACGAAAAGTGTTTTTTTTTCTAATGGATTCCTCTTCGCTACAGATAATCAAGATGTGAATGACAGTGAGCTGTTCACCACACTTATCACACAAAGCTGGATCACCACTAGAAAAAGTAATGAGTGTGTGCTGTGTGTGTCCTCATCCTAATCTCATAAGTGTTGCTTCAATGTGGCGTGATTTTGATATTGGCGGCCAATTCCCCAGAAGTGGTTTTATTAGGTGAAGTTTATTTTGTGTTTGGCTGACCCATGATTGCTGCCAATGGTCCCTGAGCTTTCCTTTGAGATAGGTTTTCAGGTCCAGTGCAGAGACAACTATGTCTGTATTGGCAGCACTTTCATGGGCGGATGCAGCAAGCTTGTCCGCCAACACGTTTCGGTGGATCTCGCAATGCGCAAGCACCCAGCATGCTACAACATGCTGCCTAAGCGTGTAAATTTACCATAAGTTTGTTTATAATGAGATTAGGACAGCATGTTTGTGTTTTTTTCGTCGGTTTGAGAGCTTTTACCACACTCAGAGAATTAATGTATAATACTGCCTTCTGTAGCTTTAGTTACTTAACATTCTTACAAGGAAACGCATGTTTTTGGGTATTTACAATATTTACACGCGACGAAAATGGCTGGCACACTGGCGGGCTGGGATCAGTCTCTATCCACTTCGAGTCGTTTTTTTTTTTCGAGGCAGAGACCCTCTACCGCTTTTCGCCACAATCCCACTACTGCCTTGTGGCACTACCCCCCGGCGTAAAAGCGCAGACCGCGAGCTTGTCACGAAAGTGGAGTTTTAGGTGCCACACAATTCTTCAGTCTTACGATGTGCAACACAGTAGATGGTGGTGGCGTTAAGTGCGCTGCATCGACGACTCGATGTATCTCGTAGGTGAGGTCAGTCAACTTGCGCAGGACTTTGTATGGTCCGTCATAGCGAAATCAGAGCTTTTCAGAGAAGCCGATGTGACGACATGGGGTCCACACGAGTACTAGAGAACCGGGTGTATACGAAACTTCACGGTGGTGGCAATCGTACCGATCTTTCTGAGCAGCTTGAGAAAGTATGAGCCGTTCTCAGGCGATTTCCCGTGCTGCGTCGGCTCGTTCTATGGCATCGCGGACGTATGTGACGGGGGAGCTGAACCAACGGGAAGGAGTGTATCAAAAGGGAGAAAGGGTTTACGTCCATAAAGAAGGTAGAACGGGGAATAGCCTGCGGTGTCATGTCTGGAGGAGTTTTAAGCGAAGGTGACGTGGGGTAACGTTTCGTCCCAGTCGCGGTGGTCTGGAGAAACATACATCGACAACATGTCGGTGAGAGTGCAATTCAGGCGCTCTGCAAGTCCATTAGTTTGTGGATGGTACGCCGTTGTGAATTGGAGGCTCGTGGAACAGGAACGCACGATATGCTGGACGATGCGAGATAAAAAGTGTCAGCCTTGGTCAGAAACCAGCTGTCGAAGAGCACCGTGATGCAAAATGATGTCATGCAGTAGAAAGTCGGCGACATCGGTAGCACAGCTGGTTGGGAGAGCGTGGGTGATCGTGCAACGTGTCGCGTAGTCGGTCGCCATGGCAACCCATTTGTTCCAGGATGCAGAAGTGGGAAATGGCCTAAAAAGGTCGAGCCATACGCGGTAGAATGGTTCAGCAGGAATCTCAATAGTGTGAAGGAGGCCAGGTGAAAGCGTTGTTCGTCGTTTTCGACGTTGACAAACGCCGTAGCTGGTGAAATACTTTTGCACAGAGTGATATAGGCGTGGTCATAAAAAAACGGCGCCGGGCGCAATCATAAGTGCAGATGACTCTGAAGTTACCAGCGGCATGTTCATCGTGAAGCTCTCGGAGAACATCTACACGCAAATGGAAAGGCACGACGAGAAGGTGGTCAGGACCATTAGGGCGCATGTTATGGCGGTAGAGAACCCCTTCGTGAAGGAAATAGAGGTTAAGAGAAGTGGGTGGAGTAGCGGAACTCTGGCTTTCTAGGATGGGAAGTAAATCCGGGTCGTGGCGTTGTTCACAAGCGATATCAAGAAAGTCTGATATTAATAAGACGCAAGCCTCAGTAGCTCTCTCTGTGGCCTCTGGCGGATCCACTGGATACCGCGACAGGCAGTCGGCGTCCTGGTGGAGGTGACCAGATTTATACACAATTGAGGTGTATTCTTGGAGGCGGAGAGATTAACGACCGAGATAGGCCGTGGGATCCTTGGGTGACGAAAGCCAGCAGAGCGCATGGTGATCAGTTACAACAGTAAAACTGCGGCCGAACAGGTACGGGCGAAATTTAGCGACAACCCAAACAAGAAGAAGACACTCTCTTTTGGTGATGAAATAGTTCTTCTCGGCAGGGGACGAAAGGCGGCTGCGGAAGGTGATGACGCCGTCACGTCCATGCTGACGCTGATCTAAAACAGCACCAATTCCGTGGCAATCGCGTCAGTGCGTACTTCTGTCGGTGCGGTCTGGTGTAAGTGGGCTAATATTGGCGTAGTCGTGAGTGCTGCAATGAGCACCAAAAATGCAGCCCTTTGAGGCGATTTTCAAGTCAAGGGGGCGTCTTTTTTCAGAAACTCGGTGAGAGGCCGCGGAATATTATGGCAAAATTTCGGGTGAAGAGGCGGAAATAGGAGCACAAACCAAGGAAGCTCCGGATATCCTTAGCAGAAGAGGGTACGGGAAGTTGAGTCACTGCGCGAATTTTTTCCGGATCAAGCTGTACCCCAGATGCGTTAACGAAGCGATTAAGTACAGTTATTTCGCGACGGCCGAAACGGCTTTTGGAGGAGTTCAGCTGGAGACCAGCGTTGCGGAATACTTGGAGAATATTGGACAGTCACTCAAGATGGCTCGCAAATGTCGGTGAAAAAACAATGATATTGCTACGGTATAAGCCGGGCTGTAGTATGTGCCGGGTAGGTAGAAGAAGAAGACGACGTTGTCTGGCGCGGCCTGAGGAATCTATCTTTACCGCGACTGCCGAACTTCATCCTCACCCTGTAAATAAATCCACCAATTCTTTAATTCAACCGTAACAGTTTTGTAATCAACTAAGTAACACGACGCTTCAATCACCTGATCTACGATGAAGCCGCCGCCTTGCTGGATTGCCCCCGTTACCACTGGCAGCTGAGATGTCTCACGGCAAAGAAGGAAACCGGATCCCCGCAGTTGCAGACCTACCAGTCCCAGCAGCACCGCTAGTGCCAGGTTCGCGTGCGGCTGGTCCCTGGTTGCGTCAGGATTTGATGGTGCCTCGCACATTCGGTGGCAAATCTGGCAAGGACGTGGGCGCCTGGCTCTCACACTACAAACGGGTGAGCAAATACTACCAGTGGGACCCGGCGACTCAGCTGACCAATGTAGTATTTTTCTTAACGTACACAGCACTCGTGTGGTACGAGAAACACGAAGATGCCCTCACGTCATGGGATCGCTTCGCTTCCGAAATAAGAGCGTGCTTCAGAGACTCCTTAGCTAAGAGAAAGCAGGCGGAACAAACGTTACTGCAAAAAGCTCAGATCCCAGGAGAGACGTGCACGACCTATGTCGAGGCAATCTTGAAGCTCTGCAAGATTGTCAACCCTTTTATGTCAGAGGAAGACAAAGTTGGCCATCTGTTGAAGGGCATTGCCGAGGACTTGCATCAGTTCCTCATCAGCAAAGACAGCCTTGCTACGGTAACCGACTTCATAAGCCACTGTCGCACATTCGAGACCCTGAAAATGCGACGTATCACCCCCCCCCCCCCAGCTCGGTCGCCTACCGAATGTAAGCACCGTGGCAAGTGTTGACGAATACACGCCGCTTGATCTCGCGTCAACGACACGCCAGATCGTTCGAGAAGAGCTCACTCGACACGTTCGCCCGACGCCGTACGAAGCTACACCCGCACCTCCTCCCTCTCGCCCTCCCATGTCAATTGCCGCAGCAGGCATTTATGACTGCAACTACAGGCCACCCTCACCACCAAGGTCACAGCGCAATAACTACCCGCTGCCAAGGTACGAAAAGCGCTTCAATTACTCCCATCAGCCAGCCAACACCTATTACGGCCCGAACGAAGATGTACCTGTACCACCACCACGTCAGCGCAATGCCTTCCAGGAGTACAATGCATACCGCCAAGCGCCCGTGTGCTACCGTTGGGGTATCGCCAAGCATATAGCTCGGTTCTGTCGTCGACAGAGAGAGCCGACATCCCGATATCATTCCCTATCAGAGATTCCGCCAGCGGGCACTGGTCACAACAACGGTCATTGGCCCGCCTATTTCTGGAGTACCTCACGGCGGGGAAATCACCGTGGCAGTTCTCCCGCTTCTGACCGTAGTTTAACGCCTCCATCTGGCCGACTGAATCATGCCCCTTCGCCGGGACGACGCCTTTCATCACCGCCACCGCCGGGAAACTAGCCAGCGCGACCGATGGAGGTGAGGTCACACAACAGGATTTGCCTGGGATGCCTCCGCCAGTTATAATGTCCAAGAACAAGATACGTGTGGAAATAGATGGCTTTTGTACAAGTACTTTGGTGGACACTGGTGCTACAATATCAGTTATGAGTCTTTCTTTCAAAAGTCGCATTGGCCGCAAATTTATGTTTTCTTGGGGCGAATCAACAAGGTTTCGTGGTGTTGGTGGGGAAGTACTTCATCCTGTCGGAGTTTGTGCCGTCAATGTCTTATTAGCAGAAAAGGTGTTCCAAACAGAGTTTCTTGTGCTGCAACGTTGTACCCACGATGTCATTCTCGGTCTTGACTTGCTCCAAAGATGTGGCGCTTTCGTCGACTGTGGAAGCGGTGCACTTTCCGTCAGCGGTGACATTGTTCCTGTCCTCGTCAATGAGGCGCACAAGGCCGCGAAAGACGCTCTGATTGTTTCCGATGAGCTGACAGTGCCGCCATGGTCAATGAGGTCAGTTGCGGTGTTCACCCCAGAATCTGCCACATCTTTTGATGCCATCGTTGAACCTGCCATCGTTTAATGTGCTAAGAAAGGCACGCTCGTCCCTCGTTGTTTGGTATCTGTTGATGAAGGAGCAACCTTTCTGTGGGCACTGAACTGTTCGCTAATGCCGGTTGTGCTCCCTCGAGGAATGAAGCTTGGCGTCTTCGGTGATTCCACTGAAGGTTCTGTAGCGGTCGTTAACAGCGATGAAAGCGAGAAAGGTAAAGTCTCTGGCAAGCGCAGTTGCTCTTACGAGTCGCAGATCCTAGGCATGATTAGCGCCACTTTACGGTCACACGAGCAGCAGACGTTACGCCATCTGTTGAGGCGACATGCTTCTGTGTTTGACTTTTGCCAAGAGCAGAAGCCACTACATTTACCATGTTCTCGTGCTCACCATAGGATTGACACCAGCACTGCCCATCCGATCCGACAAAAGCCTTACCGAGTGTCGTCATCAGAACAAAAAGTTATTGCAGACCAGGTTCAGGAAATGCTGAATAAGGGTGTCATTGAAGAGTCGTGTAGCCCGTGGGCAGCAACGGTCATCTTGGTTAAGAAGAAAGATGGTGCCTGGCGGTTCTGAGTTGATTACAGAAGGCTCAACGCCGTTACCAAAAAAAGATGTATATCCGCGCACCAAAAAAAGATGTATATCCGCTGCCTAGGATTGACAATATTATTTACTCCTTACACTCGGCTTCGTACTTTTCTTCAATAGACCCACAATCAGGATATTGGCAAATACCTATGCACCCTTCAGGCAAGGAGAAGACCGCATTCGTGACGCCTGATGGACTGTAACAATTCAATGTGAGGCCATTTGGGCTTTGCAACGCCCCCGCCACTTTTGAAAGGTTTATGGACTCTGTCCGTCGTGGTCTTAAATGGGAGGTGTGCTTATGCTACCTGGATGACGTCGTCATTTTTGGGCGTACCTTCGAAGAGCACAACGTCCGTTTAAGCCCTGTTTTAGACTGTGTCGGAAAGGCTGGCTAGATTTTGAATTCTAAGAAGTGCCGCTTTGGTAAACAACAAGCTTTAGTTCTCGGTCACCTAGTTGACAAAGATGGTGTCAGGCCGGATCCCCGCAAAATCGAAGCAGTCGGCACATTCAAACCACCCCAGACACTGAAGGAACTTCGCAGCTTCTTCGGCCTATGTTCCTACTTTCGCCGCTTTGTGCCCCGATTCGCGGACGTAGTACGCCCACTAACGAGTTTGTTGCGAAAAAACAGCCCATTCGAATGGACACCTGATTGTGATGCCGCATTTTCTGAACTGAAACTTCTACTGACATCTGAGCCCATTCTTCGTCATTTCGATCTTTCTGCTCCTACAGAAGATCACACTGACGCAAGTGGAATTGGCATCGGAGGTGTCCTTGTTCAGCGCCATGATAATGCAGAGCATGTTGTTGCTTATACGAGTCGATCTCTAAGCAAGGCTGAAATGAATTATACGGTGACACAGCAAGATTGTTTAGCGGCTGTATTCGCCATTCACAAGTTTCGATGTTACCTCTACGGTCGTCCATTCACGATTGTGACAGACCATCATTCATTGTGTTGGCTTGTTACCCTCCGAGACCATTCTGGCCGCCTTGCTCGATGGGCTTTACGCCTTAAGAATTTGACTTCATTTCGTACAGAAGTGGACGACGTCATTCAAACGCTGACTGCCTTTCTCGCCTACCTATGAAAACGACGGAAGACAGCGCCGATACCCTCGACATCTGTTTCGCTGCGGTCTCTCACACGTTTCCTGACGCCAATATCTTCAAACGAGAACAATTGAATGACTTATTTTTAGACCCTTTGTTCGTTGACGCTCGGAATCTCAAATGCAGTGGTCGCTTTCGCATTCGTGATGGACTGTTGTGCAAAAAGAATTACTCTGCAACCGGCGCACGTTATTTACTGGTTGTACCTCAAAGTCTTCAATGCGACGTTCTCCGTACTATGCACGATGATCCAACGTCAGGACGCCTTGGGTTCATTCGCACCCTGCATCGAGTGCAGCAGCGTTTTTACTGGCCTCAAATTTGAGATTTTACGAAACAATACGTCTCGAGCTGCGATAACTGCCAGCCTCAAAAACGACCTACCAGTGCACCGCACGGCCTTCTTCATCACGTAGAACCGCCTACTACGCCTTTCGAGCAAGTGGGCATCGACCTATTGGGCCCGTTTTCTCGATCTTCGAGCAACAACCGCTGGATAATAATGTGCGTCGACCACCTTACCAGATATGCCGAAACCGCTGCGATACCATCTTCTAGAGCTAATGGCGTTGCTGCCTTTTTGTTACGCTCTGTTGTTCTTCGCCATGGTCCACCTCAAGTAATCGTCAGTGACCGTGGTCGCCAATTAATCGCGGACGCTGTGGAAGAATTGCTTCGTTTCTGCGCTTCACAGTTAAGACATTCGACACCATACCATCCTCAGACAAATGGTCTTGTAGAACGTACCAATCGAACTCTTACAAACATGCTCGCTATGTACGTCTCATCCAACCACAAAAACTGGGATGAGATCTTACCATTTATTAATTACGCATACAATACAGCGAAGCACGAAACCACGGACTTCATGCCCTTCTACCTGCTCTACGCTCGATCACCAGGCAGCTCCCTTGGTACAATCCTCCCATTTAAGCTTCATACCGATGAGTCCATGGCCGAAACATTGTGCCGGGCAGAAAAAGCCTGCCAAATTGCTCGCTTGCGCACACTGCCATCACAAGATCGCTCCTAGAAACGGTACGATCAACGCCTTGATGCCATTTCATTCCGCAAAGGTAAATTCGTGTGGTTGTGGACCCCCCAACGAAAACCTGGTTTATGTCAGAAGTTTTTACCGCACTACATAGGCCCCTACGTCATTGTAGATTGCTTGACTGACTTGACGTACGTTGTGGCACGCTTGACACCTTCTCGTCGGTCAAATCGAACGCAGTTGGTGCACGTGGCTCGCCTCAAGAAGTTTTATCCCTCCAGTGACTTAAACTCGTCCAGCAGGCTTCGTCTGTGAACCGGGGATTGCTACGGTATGAGCCGGGCTGGAGTATGTGCCGGGTAGGTAGAAGAGGAAGACGACGTTCTCTGGTGCGGCCTGAGGAATTCATCTTTACTGCGACTGCTGAACTTCATCCTTACCCTGTAAATAAATCCACCTATCCTTTAATTCAACCGTAACAATATTGCTACGGGGTACCACAAATGAACATTGTAGAAAAGAGGACGATGTTTAGGGCGAGCTTGTGCAGACCGGGCACTATATTGTATGCCTGCCTGTTTACCAAAAGTAAAGGCATTTTTCAGACGCCTTCTCCCCGTAACATTTTGGTGGAGAGTGCGGGTCTTCCCACAGTCAACACCACGACGATTCTACGCAGCAGACGTTTCTTGGCTGCCTGTGCGATGCCTGATCAAGACGAACACGAGGATTCTTCGGAGACTACCCCAACCGTGCTTCGTTCAAATACGCAGCAACCAACAACACCGCATCCAGCTGCTACTAACCGCACCATCGTACTGACTCAACCACGTGACCCAGGCACATTTTCGGGCAGTGACAGTACTGACGTGGAGGAATGGCTTCAGCTGTACGAAAGGGTGAGCGCTCTTTACAACAGGGATCCGACGCTCATGTTGGCCAATATTATTTTCTACCTTGATGTTACAGCTAAATTTTGGTTTTCCAACCACGAGGAAGATATCACGAATTGGGACATCTGTAAGCAGAAACTCATCGATCTCTTCGGCAAGCCCATCGGGCGTCGTCGTGCGGCGCAGAAAGAACTAGCGTCCCGACTTCAGTCCGGCACCGAGTCGTACGTCACATACATACAACATGTGCTCGCCCTCTGCCGGAAGGTTGATGACAAGATGTCGGAATCTGAAAAGGTCGCGCACATCCTCAAAGGAATCGCCGATGACGCCTTCAATCTCCTCGTATTTCAAAACTCATCGACCGTAGATGACGTTATTAATGAATGCCGACGCTTCGAAGACGCGAAAAGTCGCCGTATCACTCCACACTTTTCGCGTCTTCCCAACACGGCTGCAACATCAACCTGCGAGGACGCCCGTTTGGCACCAGCCCCTGCTGCTTCCGACAATATCGTGCGCATCGTGCGCCACGAAATCAAGGCAGCATCTCCCCTGTGTGACCAAGTCCAGGCCCCTGACGATTCTCGTGCCACGATTTCTTTAATCAAGAGTGTCGTACGCCGGGAACTGGCCAACGCCGGACTTCAGACGCTATGCTCCGTTAACCGACCTGACTACCGACTGCCCAGTACACCTAATATGTCCCGCGGACCGAACAACCGCCCACGTTACCGGAACCCAGCAGAATGGCTAACTTCCGATGACAGGCCGATCTGCTTCAACTGTGGACGAGTGGGCCATATTTCACATCATTGCCTCACTTCCTGGGGTTGGCAGCCATGGTCGCATTATGCCAACACCCGACGCCCACCTTCTGGCTCTCGGATGCCGATCTACACGGCACAAGATGATGCTTCGCCATCCAGGCCCGCCCAACCAAGCCGCTCCCCGTCGCCCTCTGGACGCATGTCCCGCTAAACTAACCGACGTCGCTCCCCCTCACCCTCCTACCACCAGTCCTCGGAAAACTGACGGCCGCAGCTCCTAGAGCTGAGCCTGCTCCGACGACCCGACCCAAAATTCCTCTACACACGATACCCGGACACAACAACTTCATTAAAGTAAATGTTGACGGTACTTCTGTGGCAGCACTCATTGACACCGGCGCTCACATATCAGTCATGAACTCCAGCCTTTGTGCTCGACTCAAGAAAGTGCTCACTCCTGCTCCGATCACTCTTGTCCGAGTAGCTGATGGTGCAACACCAGCGGTCACCGGGATGTGTGCCGCCCGTGTCACTGTTGCTGGACGTCATACCACTGTTCTGTTTTACGTACTGGACCACTGCCCACATGACATCATATTGGGACTCGATTTTCTGTCGGAGCATTCCGCCCTAATTGACTGTTCTGCTGGTGTTGTTCAGCTTGTCCTGCCACACGCCGTTGACCCTCCTGATCCTGCGCCGCCAAAGCTATGCTCCGCCGACTTTATTCACCTATCTTGTCGAGCTGTGACGTATATCGACGTCTCTTCTGATCCACCTGTGGCTGACGGCGATTATGTCACTTCGCCTAATCTTACAGTACTCTGTTCGCTCAATGTTGCGTTCCCCCACACCATCATCACAATGAAGAACAACGTGGCATGTCTCCCTATTGTGAACTTTGAATTTTGCTCTGAAGTGCTGCCACGAGGAATATCCCTTGCAACCCTTGCCCCGGCCGGCGACTACCACATATCGGCCTTAACAGAGGATACACCGTCATCTGCAAGTATTCAGTCGCGCAGTACACTAGACTGCATAACTGGAATGATTGCCTCTGATCTCCCGGCCAAGCATGTGTCTGCGCTTCGTGGCCTCCTTGCGTCGTATCAAGACGTCTTTGATCTCTGCGACCGACCCCTAGGTCAAACGACCGTCGTAAAGCATCGGATCAACACCGGTGATGCAAATCCAGTACACCGGCGACCCTATCGAGTTTCCTCAACCGAGCGCCACGTGATCCAGCAAGAAGTCGACAAGATGCTTGCCCGAGACATCATTGAACCTTGTTTATGTCCTTGGGCTTCGCCCGTTGTGCTTGTGAGA
Source organism: Rhipicephalus microplus (assembly GCF_043290135.1). Taxonomy (NCBI): domain Eukaryota; kingdom Metazoa; phylum Arthropoda; class Arachnida; order Ixodida; family Ixodidae; genus Rhipicephalus; species Rhipicephalus microplus. Next base: position 3,528,591 of record NC_134702.1, on the reverse strand, counting down.
AAGAAGGATAACAGCTGGCGCTTCTCTGTCGACTACAGAAATCTTAACAAGGTTACAAAAAAAGACGTGTATCCTCTGCCGTGGATAGACGACGCTCTTGACTGCCTTAGTGGAGCAAATTATTTCTCTTCCATCGACCTTCGTTCCGGGTACTGGCAGATATCAGTTGATGATCTGGACCGTGAAAAGACGGCATTTATAACTCCTGACGGGCTCTATCAGTTCAAAGTAATGCCATTCGGGTTATGCGATGCCCCGGCTACATTCGAACGAATGATGGACGCTCTTCTTCACGGTTTCAAGTGGTCAATCTGCTTATGCTACCTTGATGACATCATTGTTTTTTCGCCAACTTTCGAAACTCACCTCGAGCGTCTCTCAACAATTCTTCCGGTTTTCCGCAAAGCAGGGCTCCAACTAAACTTGTCGAAATGTCACTTCGGCCGCCGGCAGCTCACTGTCCTTGGAAACCTTGTCGATTCTTCTGGTGTTCGTCCCAATCCTGAGAAAATCCGTGCCGTCAAACATTGCCCTGTGCCGACCTCTGCGAACGATGTTCGAAGCTTTGTGGGCCTTAGTTTTTACTTTCGTAGATTTGTGCGGAATTTTGCTGACGTCGCACGACCGCTCACGGAACTACTAAAAAAAATGTGACTTTTGTGTGGGGACCTGAACAAACCAGAGCATTTGTTGAACTGACGAGTAGACTTACGACGCCACCGATTCTCGGCCACTTTGATATATGCGCTCCAACGGAAGTGCGTACCGACGCCAGCGGCCACGGAATCGGAGCCGTTTTGGCACGACAGCATGGCTGTGAGCGCGTTATTGCATACGCTAGCCGTTTTTTATCGCCAGCAGAGCGAAATTACTCCATCACAGAACGCGAATGCCTCGCAATCGTCTGGGCAGTGGCTGAATTTCGGCCGTATTTGTATGGACGCCCGTTCACGGTTGTCACTGATCACCACGCCTTATGCTGGTTGTCATCCTTAAAAGATCCTACTGTACGTCTCGGCCGGTGGGCTCTACGGCTACAGGAATATTCCTACACTGTTGTCTACATATCAGGTCGCCACCATGAGGATGCTGATTGCTTGTCGCGTCATCCAGTAGACCCAGCAGACCTTTCTGAGAGCGATGAGTCTACTTGCGTTTTGGCACTTTCCGCGTTTAGCCACATCGGAGATCAGCAACGCCGTGATCCTCACCTCAAAGATATAATCCTTCGGCTTAGTGGTCCCACAACTCCTCCGTCTCTCCGTATGTTCCTGCTCCAAGATGGCGTCTTATATCGCTACAGCATGCATCCTGACGGACCTGAGCGGCTGTTGGTCATACCACAGCATATGCGTCAGACTCTCCTTGCACAGTTGCATGATATTCTGACAGCTGGTCACCTGGGTGTTTCAAGAACTTATGACCGCGTTCGACGTCGCTTCTTCTGGCCCAGTATTTACCGATCCGTCAGCCGTTACGTCGCCTCATGTAAATCCTGTCAACACCGCAAAAAACCAGCAACCCTTAAAGCGGGACGCCTTCAACCCATTCAGATCCCATCCGAACCATTTTATAGGGTAGGTGTTGACTTACTAGGACCGTTTTCTTTATCGGCCAGCGGAAACAAGTGGATAGCAGTCGCCACGGATTACACCACTCGGTATGCCATCACACGGGCCCTTCCTACCAGTTGTGCGACCGACGTCACTGACTTTCTTCTAGAATACGTCATATTACACCACGGCGCTCCTCGGCAACTGCTTACCGATCGGGGTCGCTACTTTTTATCACAAGTTATTCAAGACATATTGCACTCTTGCGCTACAAAGCACAAGTTCACAACGGCGTATCATCCTCAAACCAACGGGCTCACGGAGCGGCTAAATAGAACCATCACGGACATGCTCGCCATGTACGTTTCTTCCGACCATCGTGACTGGGACTCCGCCCTTCCATTTGTAACATTTGCCGATAATACGTCTCGGCATGACACTGCAGGTTTCTCGCCATTTTTCCTCCTGTACGGACGAGAACCTACGTTGCCTTTCGACACGCTCCTTCCTGCCGTTGGCCACACGTCAGAATATGCCCGCAATGTGATTGTTAGAGCTCTAGAGGCACGTGAAATTGCTCGCCAGCGTCTGAGCGATTCGCAGGAACGACAACGACAGGTCTACAACGCGTGCCATCGTGATATCCACTTCAGTCAAGATGACACAGTCCTTCTCTGGACGCCGTCGCGGCGAGTTGGCCTGTGCGAAAAGCTGACTTCACCGTACTCGGGTCCGTACCGTGTGGTGCGCCAAGTCACCGACGTGACATATGAAATTGAACCTCTTAACGCCACCAGCGCGCGATCATGTTCTGACGTTGTTCACGTCAATCGGCTGAAACAATATTACTCAGACCAACCAAGCACCGAGACGGTGCCTTCGCCGCCGGGGGTGATGCTACGGGGTACCACAAATGAACATTGTAGAAAAGAAGACGATGTTTAGGGCGAGCTCGTGCAGACCAGGCTCCATATTGTATGCCTGCCTGTTTACCAAAAGTAAAGGTATTTTTCAGACGCCTTGTCCCCGTAACAATATCATCTAAGAAGCGCAAGCAAGTAGACCACTTGAAGCCACGCAAAAAGGAATCGATCATGCACTCACATGTGGCTGGCGCATTGCAAAGCCCAAACTACATTACTCTAAATTTGTATAACTCACCGAGGGTTACAAATGCTGTTTTCTCTCGGTCCCGTGGGTCATTAGCGATCTGCCAGTAACCAGATCGAAGGGCAATAGACGAGAAAAAGTTGGCGCCAGAAAGGCAGTCGAGGGCGTCATCTATTCTTGGTAAGGGGTAAACGTCCTTAGTGACCTTGTTGAGATGTCTATAGTTGACGCAAGACCACCACGTATTACACGTATTATTATTCCACGTATTATTCGTCTTGACAAGCACGACCGGGGATGCCCACGGACTAGATGAGTGTTCGACGACACCTTTGGCGAGCATTTTCTCGACCTCTTTCTGGATGACAGAGCGTTCGGCAGTGGAGACACGGTAAGGGCGGCGATGTACTGTATTGGCATCGCCAGTGTTGATGTGATGGGTCACAACTGAAGTCTGGCCTTAAGGAGGTTGTCAAGATCGAATATGTCCGCATAGGATGTCGAGAGACGGTGGAGGTCTTGTGGCGAAAGATCTGCCGCTATCAGTTTGGCAATGTCGATGCTTGAAAGGTTGGGCGCAGTGAGCAAGTTGACGTGCGGAGTAAGTTGCTCAGCTGGCAGTTCAGAGATATCACACTCTTGCACCAACACTACACCTAGTTTAATACCAGCAGGTAGCACGTGCGCGGTGAAATCAAAGTTGGAAAGAAACAAATAAGTCTTGTTGTGGCGTACTCTCACCACGATGTGTGGGACAGCAATGGAATGCTTTAAGATAACGTCGGTGATGGGTGAAACGACATATTCACCATCCCGCACAGGCGGATCACACATGAGCGGCACGTAGGTCACGGCTTGCGGCGGAAAATGCAGGAAGTTGGTGGCACAAAGGCGGCTTTGAGCATCATGGGCAACGGTGGCGTCAAAAGGCAGTTCCAGCAGAAGAAGACCCGTCGAGCAGTCGATAAGGACGGAGTGCGCAGGTAGACCGACAATCACGTGATGCGGGCACTGCTCAAGCAGTGAACACTACGATGGTCTGACGGCCAGCAGTACACACGCGAGAGAGGCACATGCCGAGAACGGTGCCCCAGAAGGTTCCACGGTCTCGTGGAGGCAGGAGAATCAAAGGAGACAGCTGTTGATGTTGCTCTTGTGGGATGGCTTATTAGGCCATTGCAGGAAAATGAAGGTGGCGACCGCTCCGAAGTTCTGTGTTGGTTTGCCGCGAGAACCAGGTAGGTGTATCCAGCACCTCCACCAATAATCTTACAAAAGAAACGTATCTTTGCGAATATTTACGATATTTACACGTGACGACAATGGCTGGTACACTGGCAGGCTGGGACCAGTATCCACTTCGTAATCGTCTTTTTTTTCAGGCAGGGACCCTCCACCGCTTTTTGCCCCAATCCCACTGCTGCCTTGTGGCAATATGTTTTACGGGCGCAAGTATCGCATAGGCTTCTGCTGTGAAAACGCTTGCGTAAGTGTGCAGAATGCCGACATCTGGAAAAGAGGGGCTGGATGCTGCGTATGACAAAAAGTATGAGAGAAGCATCTGTAAAAAAATTTCAATGTTTTCAGGTTCTTGAGTGATAATACAGAGATATCGCTAGCCTGACTACTGCTTATTATTGGCGCCTACGAACCTACCAACTATGGGGGTGTAGCTTGAATCCACTACGTAAGAAAAGTGGAAGATCCCACGTACAGTGGGAATCGATGCCATGCGAAGCATGAATGAGAAATGTTTATATGTCACTTTAAATCAGCACAACGTTACGAGGTGGAGGTAAGTATGTCTGGATGTGTCGTTTACCTTCGTCATCTATTCACGTCACGTTATATCAAATTTAGTATTTGTGGAGATAGCGAAATGGCCACGAGCGTGCTATGAGCGTGGTATGTTGTCATGTTCTTACATGACACGCGTGTCAAGATTATCATGTTTGCACCAGTCATATATTTTTTCATTCGTTCACGTCACGTAAGACCAAATTTCGTATATGTGGAGCTAGAAAAACGGCCACGAGCGCATCATGAAGGGCCCAATATACTCCAACGTAGCATCGACGCGCGCGCACGCTGGGCACAGCGACGCTGTAAGTTAGCAAAACGCGAGCACTCTACAATCTGACGCCAGGCGCGACCAGTTGGCACGGCTGAGCTAAAGAAAAAATTGACCCCCCCCCCCATTAGGTCGGGTCCGTGTTGTCGCTACGCACCAAACGCCTGCTTGCGCAGACGTCCCTGTCGGGGTTGTATTGACACTTATGTTAATTATGATGATGACGACGACGATGATTATGATGATGATGATGATGATGATGATGATTGGACAAATAGGCATCGTGCAAAAAGCTCTTCCAATAAAAATATAACAGCAAAGCGGAGAGCAGATGGTGACGGCTACTTCTCTCGTATTAGGCTGGACATGTTTTTTTATGATTTTTTTGTAAGTGCTTTTTTTCATTTTCTATTAAAATCATTCATATACAAATATCTGGACCGATAGCCTAGTAAGGCTACTTTCCGGCCCAGCATTGATAATATACATGCAGGTCAGTGCAGTTTTTTACATATAGGTTTACAATTACACATACTAACAGACAAATGAACAATGGTTTCTACAATGCGCATCCGAATAGTTACAGCAGATAGGTTAAAGGTCCTCTTTTGCAAGAATAAAAGAATTTACTACGCTACTTAAAGTTATGCGCGGTTTTAACCTCCAAAAGTAGAATGTTCCAGACTTAAGTTCCATTGAAACCAATTACTCTTTCACCTTACGTTTTAGTAAGATTGCTTTTCAGCGCGTGTCTTGTACTGCGCGTCGGAAAACAAAACACGTTACGAGAAATGGGAAAGTCAGTGCACATAATCTTAATAGCCCTAATTGAAATCTTATGATTACACAGAGCTTTACGCGATAACACTTGCTGTGTCTTTAAAATGTCGTGAGTTCTGTCATCGATAGTGTTAGGATTAATTATTTTCAGTGCCCTTTCCTGTAACTTTTGCAAATGTTGTAGGTATGTCTTATAAGTTAAACCCCATGATTCTAAGCAATAACTGATATGGATATGGCAAAACGCATAACATAGAGATTTGAGTATTTCACGCGGAAAATATTGCCGTGCTTAAATGAGGTGATAACTTCCACACGCGTGCAGATGCTTCTTGAACACGCTCTGAATATTCGCTTCCCAATGCATAATAAGTTGGTCGAAAATGACGCCTAGATAGTTTACTGTGTCAACTTCTTGTATTGGGCTATTGTTTAAGCCAATACTTATGCGACTGGTGTCAACATTATTTCTCCTCGAGCGAAAAACTACACATTTAGTTTCACATGCTATTTAGAGTTAGTTTGTTTTGAGCAAACCACGAGGAAATGCTGACTAAATCATCCATCAGTTCCATTTGCAGGGCTGAGAGTGTGTCACCTGCAAATAAGAAAGCGCTGTCGTCCGCGTACATTAGCGCCTTAGAGTTGTGTAGAGCATAGGGGAGGTTATTAATGTATATTGCAAATAACACTGGTCCCAGCACTAATCCTTGTGGGACTCCTCTAGTGACTGTGCAGAATGTTGAATTAGAGTCGCCCATTACTACCCTTTGTCTCCCTGAGGATAAATAGCTGGAAAAGAATTCAAGGGAATTGTTGGTGATACCGTAACTTTAGTTTTTGCAGCAATATAGAGAGAGAAACAGTATCAAACGCTTTCTTAATATATAAAAATATACCTATAATTAACTTATTTTCGTGAAGCGCTGAATTTATTGTTTTGTAGCGTATTAATACTGCAGTAGATGTTGATCTATTTGATACAAAGCCATGCTGCTGGGGACAAATAACATTGTTTTCGTGTATAATTTTTTTTCAATCTCTTGGAAATGAGTTTTTCAAAAACGGTGTTTATGAAACAGATATTGGTCTGTAATTTTCTGGCTGATTTGAATCCCCCGATTTGTACACAGGAAGAACTCTGGCTGTTGTCAGTATATCGGGATACGAACTGGTAGCAAACGCTAGATTATATACTTAGCGAATGGGACTACAAAGAATGTCAACATTGTCTTTTAAAATACTAGTGTGTATACCATCGTGACCAGCTGCTTTCCTTAATGGTATTTCATTTGTCGTTGATTTCAGTTCGTCATGGCTTATTTCTTCCAAATGAAAGTCATTGCCAATTATCCTAGGTAGGGCAGGGTGCAGCTTACAGGATGAAAACTGATTAGCTAGGTTACTTCCTTTGTGAACGAAATAGCGATTAAATTCATTAGCTACTAGCGTCGATGGTTCTTCGGGTTGAATTATCTGTATTTGGCTTTTGCCTATAACTTCTTTTACAGTTTTCTATATTTTTTGTGTTCCCATTGTATTTCTTATTGAGGTTGGTGCAGTACTGCTTTTCTGATTTTCTGATGCCCCGCCGCGGTGGTCTAGTGGCTAAGGTACTCGGCTGCTGACCCGCAGGTCGCGGGTTCGAATCCCGGCTGCGGCGGCTGCATTTCCGATGGAGGCGGAAATGTTGTAGGCCCGTGTGCTCAGATTTGGGTGCACGTTAAAGAACCCCAGGTGGTCAAAATTTCCGGAGCCCTCCACTACGGCGTCTCTCATAATCATATGGTGGTTTTGGGACGTTAAACCCTACAAATCAATCAATCAATCTGATTTTCTGATCATACTGATCGTGGTACTTTTAAAGTATTTGAAAATTCTCCGTATAACAAGAGTTTGATTTATTGCTTTTTCATTTCCAGTACAAGTAGACTTTCTGTTTTAATGTTTCCAGAATAGTGTTATCCAAGGACACATAGAATGTTCGTAATTATGGCGTTTATACACTCTTGTAGAATCATTAATAGCATTGCTAATGCATTAAATAAGTGCTTCGCACTGAAAATGCACATAACATAATTTAAATACACTTTGAAAATCTACACACTTAAGTAATCGTTGCACTTCAACATAATTTACAGAAATTGGTCGTCTACCCGGTGCATTAGGTGCAGAAGACAGGTATTTTCTGAGTAAAAATAGAAACGTTGGGATCTAATCTGCAACGGCAACATCGTAAACACCTGCTGAAACTATAAATTCAGAATCACATAAGATATGATCACTAAGAGATTCACATCGGCTTGTAATACGGGTCAGTGAAGATATGAAAGATATGACATTTCTTTAGATTGAGAGATCCTAGTTGGAATATGTAATCATGACAGGTGTACTTCAAGAGGTCAATAATAAAATCACTGCCTACAACTATAGGTTCTTCATAATTTTTGCTTATCACTCACAAAGTGAACTTGCTGGCAAAGTAACATATTTACAGTCATTTTTAATAAATAGCGCCACCCCACCACCCCGAGTGACCCACGGTCTAGGTTGCGACACAGCAACGTATTGCGGTGTCTCGACCGTCTCACCTTTTTTTAACCTAGTCTCAGTTATGGCTATAATTTCGTACTCGAAGGTATGCTGCGATAAGTATGCCGATAGATTTTCAACGTTTTTTTCCAATGCTGCGTAAGTTACAATGCAAAAATGATAAATGATTTTTTTACAATGTATATCTTAAAGTTGATCAAGGTTATAAGCCATGATGACAATGTTTTTTACAAAATGTTTAGCTTCTTGCATGATCAGAGCAAAATCATCAGTGCTCGTAATTTGGACCACTCGCGAGTTTTCAGATTTCCTCACCAGATTTTTTCCATCCGATATTCAGGTGAATTTCCAGCCTTTTCCTCATTTCGCTTTCAGTGAAGCCCCAAAAGAACTTTATGTGCTTGGAACAGTTATTCATTAATAATGATCGGGGTCACTTCACCATCAAAACCGGGGTGGTAGTGTTTATCCTGTGTTATCTTGCTTTTTCTCGGGATTTTGTCCCCGCCCCGCCACGGTGGTCTAGTGGCTAAGGTACTCGGCTGCTGATCCGCAGTACGCGGGATTGAGTCCCGGCTGTGGCGGCTGCATTTCCGATGGAGGCGGAAATGTTGTAGGCCCGTGTGTTCAGATTTGGGTGCACGTTAAAGAAGCCCAGGTGGTCGAAATTTCCGGAGCCCTCCACTACGGCGTCTTTCATAATCATATGGTGGTTTTCGGACGTTAAACCCCACAAATCAATCAATCAAGGATTGTTTCCATAACATTCCGAGAAGTGAGCTTGACAGTGATGTTTGGAGCATGTGTATTATTTTTAGTTCGCACGTGGTCTATCACATCAATGTCACAGTCTTTTATTTCTACGTTCAAGCAGGTTAAAACAGTTTGCATTGTGGTACGAAGTTTCTCTTCATCATTAATTGGAACACCTTTGATTTCCAAATTACAACAGCGACTACACTGCCCAGGAGCAGTCAGTTTTTTTTAAATATCCTTCAGTTCTTTTATCAGGCGGCTGTCCTCTTAGTTCAATGTTGTCCGACCTGCCTGCATCTACTTCCAGTCTGAACTCTTGCAAAATTTGCAATATTAACTGCATTGATGATTTCACTGCTTCGATTTCACCCTCAATTTCTGGATATCACGCTTTAACTCTTCGTGATTCTTGTCAATTCGTGCAGTCAGATTAGCGGATGTCTTAGCCAGCTCTTTCACTGTACTCATTTTCAGCAATCTCTACAAAATTCCCAAGATTGACCCAGAGAGCAGTCAAAGAGCTACAGTGCATAACGCTAGAGTGTTTAAAAATGCCTCGGAACATACCGGCGCAAAGCAAGATTGTGGTTAAATGCCGATCTATCCTGCAGCTGCCTGGACTGCTCCCGAATGATGCTTTCTCGTGGGAAATTTGGTGCTTTTGTAGCCTTGGTGTGACGTCACGGTTGCATACGGGGGGGTTGTTGTCCACAGCAACAAGCGCTCTTTCCAGCTTTATAGGCGCTTGTTCCAGCTTGATCAACGCTCTCCAGCTTGTTTTTCAAAGCAACACGCCCGATAATTAAGACAGAGAATGATTTAAACTTAGAGCCTACAAAATTTGCTCGAAGACGCGACAAATGAAAAGATGACATCCTGCCACCGTCGAAATCGCACTACACTCGGTGACAACTTTCTGTGGCAAAGAAGTAAAAGCTAGGTTGGCGGGCTACTGCTCGTGTACTCCTCCGTGGAGTAGTTCGGGTCGGCTCGCGTTTCAAATGATGGCCGTGTTCAAGTAATCCAACTCCACACAATTTAATGCGTCTCCTTACACAGCCATTTGTCAGTGAAATTCGACACAAGCTCCTTGACGAAATAGCTGGAGGGCGACGCGCGCTCGCCTAAAAACGAAGACGCCATTTTGACTGTGAGGCGCACGTAAGACGTACGACGTTTTCAGACGCGCAAGAACGCGAAATGACTCTTCAGAAAAAAACAACAAGTAATAATAGGGAGTTTTAGAATACCGTTTGCAAGCGCTGCGGGCGTAGCCGGTGCCATATGAGTTTTAAAATAGCGTTTGCCCTGCTGCGATCCGCAACGCACGATCGCAGCGACACCGTAGCCTCGAAACCAGCACTTGCGGACCACGTGCGGGCCGCCATTACCACACGCAATTTCAGATTTTTTGCGTACGGTCCGCGGACGCGAACGCCGACTCGCGTTACGACGCATGCGCAGTGGCAGCGACTGCACCGCAAGGGCTCACGGTGCGCTATTCTAAAGCTCCCTAATGTCACCACGGTGCGTGCATCGTCTCTTTATAAACGCAATCCAGTAAAAAAATAATGTTGTTCTTTTTTATGATTAACACGCGAAAAACACGGGCGCCTTTATGGCACTATGTTTTACAGTGGTGGCACATGCCCACTTTGGCTCCGTATACTTCCCTTCATTGCCACAGAAAGTTGTCCCCAAGTATATTACAGCACGCAAAAAAAAAAAAAAAACGCAGCTCGCTGTTTTCTTCATCCGCCAAGTGTCGGTGACGACGCTTAGCTCTTCGCCGCCCGTGCGGCCACAAATACGACGGATTGCGCGATCCCGGGAAACGTTTCCGAGCAAGCCCGCGCCAGCAGCTGTGCCGAGGATCGCATTGGGCGTGCCTGAATGGTTCTCGACAAGCGGTATACGAATACGATGCAAAGATTAAAAGCATCTCAACGAAGGTACGCCCACAGTTTGTGGACAACCCTTTAAGTGCTAGGGAAAGTTCTCGGAAAAAGCTGAACCCGAGATGCGTCTCTCGCGTTGGCCACATATTCTTTCTCGCGTCGGTGGCGTAGCGCTAGAGACGCAACGGAAGGGCGTTCACTTGGCAGTCTGCCGCAGAGGTTAAGTGCTTGCGATGCACAGCTGACAACCCGACGGTCGTTGCTTCGATCACCTCGCAGCCGTCGCATTTGGGTGGAAGAAAAATTTTGGAGGGCCGCACACTGCGCAATGACAGTGCACGTTCAAGAACTGGCCCCAATTTCCGGAGTCTTCGTTTCTTTTATTTTTATCGTGCCACGCAATGTACCTGTGTTGTATTGTGGGATAATTGTTGAGGTACATGTTTCACTTTGAAAGGAATTGCGGACCTCTTTTCACCATGGGCGCTGCAATCGATTGCGTACAGTGCACACTATACCTCGAGTTCTCAGACCAAGCCTACGTGTTGACCCAATAGTTACAGTGCGCGGCTGCTCACCCCAAGGTCACAGGTTCGATTGCATTTCGATGGAGGCAAAATGGTAGAAGCCAACCAAATTAAAAAGCGTCCACCATAGGAATGGTGGATTCCACCATCCACCAGTTTGGTCAAATATGGTGCTGGAAATGTTGGTGACACATGGAGTATGGTGGCGTATGGTGGAGCGGATGGTAGATGGCGCTCTAGCCGGCAACGCTGCAGCGCGAAGCAGCGTCAGAACCACCGTGACGAGCTGCTTCTAAATAAATCATAAAAATATTTGTATAAAAACAATGTAAAAAGCACCCGTTAAAAAAAAAGGCTACAGCGTAGAATCGAACCTGTCACCTTCGGATTCCCAACTGAGCACCGTAACAACTGCGCCATGCCGACTTTTTTTTTTTTTTGTCTTTAGTGCAGCATGTAACATTCAAACAACAGCCAACACACTCCGACTAAGCTTCTCGCTGAATGTCATGGCTTCAAGGCAGATGAGCCATTTGCCACACATACTTAAAATGGTTTCAAATGACATAACTCATCCATAACATTTAGCAGTTCATCATTGTAGCAAAGTTTTGCAGAAAACTCGCAACTTGCACATATGTTCAATAAAATAAATACGCACTGACCGCGCGTCTAAACCACAATGTCTGACTGCCATGCGGCTTAGTCATATGCAGTGTAAGCCAAGGAGAAAGAACATATCACATTTTAGTAGGCCAAGTTCTATCGCTAAAAATCGAATCCCAAGTGAAGTGAGAGGTAAATCTTTTTTTTAAGTGTTCCGTGTAGAACATCCAAAAACAAAAATGCGTCCCAGCATTTGATAAAAACATGCTATACCGACTCAGGCTTTCCGCACAATAACCACTTGGATCCCCACGCTAAAAAATCGCCGCTTTGTTCTAGCCACGTTTTAACCGGCAGCGTATCCGTGGGCTGCTTATAAAAGAACGTTTTAGCTCCAGCTGGTACGATCATACTTTTAACTCTTTTCAGAACGTCTTCTCCTTGGCTTCCACTATACATAGAACGATACAAAAGAACAGAAAAAACAGTTTCTATCAAATCTCTCGACAAGCGCTTCCGAGTGACATTAGATAAGTACTCCAAACTAAATGTAGCACTAAGAAATCGAAAAGCCGCAACAACTTCTCGAAGAAAGCTACTGACACGTTAACGGAATTCGTCATTCGAGGTAACAATAAAGTTTCGCAATGCCGATGCTAACCTGATTTGAAGGAATGTCCATAAAAACGGATCTTGTTGATCTTGTAGAAAGAGAAACCTTGATACAACCTGCCCTGAAAATAAGTGTGGCAAGGCTAAATCACCTCTTTTTAGTCTTAAGAAGAGGTTGTTGCGGCTTGTCCGTTCGTACCGGGATTGCCACACGAAAACAGCAAGAAGCCTATGAATCCTCTTAATATTGATCCTTGCACTGCGCCACGCCCACTGTTTACCTTCAGTTCTGTTTGTCGTTTACTCCATATAGACGGGATCTGCGCCTGCTACTAAAATTTGCACATTTGATAAACACGAACAAGTGCTGCCTGTAACGATTGCCACTGCGATGATGGCAACAGCGCTATGTTTTTGTTACAATATACGACCACAATAAAAAAAAAGAACTCCCTGGACTAAAGAGCAGGTAGAGCTTATCGGCAGTTTACTGACAAGTTTAATATCCGTAGCTCGCTCCTTCCTAAAGGCGATATCTGTTCAGGCTTTATAACACTTCTATGCTCATTTGATGGATACGCCTACACAATTGATTATGATGTTTTTCGCGCAACGCACAGCGCAGTTGTGCTAGCACACCGGTGATGCTCTGTCATTAGGAACAGCTACATAACGGCTTGGCCAAAACGAATGTAGTGCGCTAGAAACACTGTGCTATCACACTGCTTCAGTAAGCATACGAATTGAAGAGTCTGTGTTCTCGCATAAGAGCCAGTGAAGTGCCGGTGAGTGCGACCGGCCTCTGTCGGTGAGGGGAGGCGTACGTTTGGTGGAAGTGCTACAAGCGCGTCACATCGATGTTTGTCGCTTCTTTTGCGGACACCGTACACAATAAAAAAGGCTTCATTTAGGTTAAATGATGCCGCAGTTGCGCTGTATTGTCATTTTCACTTGTCAAAATCGTGTATTCTGAAACGCAGAAGCACCGATAACACTTGTACGGACTCGGTCGGTAGGACTAACCTTTGTTGGAAACCATAGTGGTAGAAAAGAAGGGTGAAAGTCAAACTCGCTGGGGCTTGTCTCGACGCATGTCGAAAGTGAATTTTTATGCATATTCGCACGCATTTGTTAACTTAAAAGTACGGCTCATACAACTGAGTTTGCAAGAATTGCCTGAGTTGCGTTTCTAGCGTGGCGACATCAAGTGACCGCTGTGTTCTGCTCTAACATTGAAAGGAGCAATTGCGAACTGGAGCTCATTTATTTCTCGACAACTGCGCGCTGATGTAAAACATTTATTGTCACTGTTCCCAGTGACACCTCTAGTCTTCTAAACATCACAACAAAGAAACACATCGCAGATGTCAAACTGATGTAACTACGTGCGCGAACTGTAAACACATTTACGGCCACATATTCTACGCTCCACAAAAATTGAAGCGTTGTTGACACCACAGGAATAAAAACATAAACGTGCTAGAAAACGTAATGAGCAACGTTGGTTTCTTTTGACTGTAAACATATATATCTGTGCATTCAAGAATGAAACACTACAAATAAGCGATTTCACATACTGTCATGTGCTTTTTCATCATGCCTCCATCATCAACCAAGCTTCCATGACGCCACCGTCATCCACCTTGCTCACCGAGCTTTCCACCAAACACGTTTTGCCTGTCACCATCACCCGGCATTTTCCACCGTCCCCACCATTGGCTCACCACCGCCCCCACCACCATCTGCCATCATTTTTTCCACTCTCGCCGTCATCAGCCATTATGCCCAATGCAGTTTTCACCATATCCAATAATATTTCCACCATATCCCCCATTCTTTCTACCATATCCGCCAACGATTCCAGCATACACCAACCAAGGATTTTCAATAGGGCAGTGCGATTTCGGAGGGTGTCAAAGGACCTCGGGTGATTGGAATTACCCGCAGCCCTCCACTAAAGCTTTTATGACAAGTCTTGCCAAGTAGCTCACCTTTAAGCTCATAGCCTGAGCTACTTTGGGCCGTTAATAAACATAGCTACAAATTTAAGAACAGTGCCACATTCAAGAGCAGTATAGATCAGAATGCGTATTCATGTAAAACAGCACTAAAACTTGGACAAGTCAATTGTGCAATTTCTGCTCTTTTTTCCACGTATAAATAACTCCTTCCGGAGTATATAAAGATGAACTTCCCACGTAGACTTACTTCAGGCATGACTTCCAGAAAAAACCCGTGCTACGGAGTCGCCACGCTGGAACCGGAATATCTCCGGAATCATTCTACTTTTTCGTGACCAAGAACGGAATGGGGACGATGCTAGCAGGAATCGAATGGCAATAGAACTACATCGTTTTCCGAAAATAGAGCATGTTTTCGTCTACACACTGCTTTTAAAACTTCAGACATTAGTAATTTAGAGCGTCGAATTTAACAATAAAAGCAGTATTTTGAATATGACTTAATTGCTGATTGCACACTACACACACAAGTAACATGCCTACTACGATTCTGTCCTCATATAGACTGTGTTGCTCTCAAGTTTGCATCTATTCCTCGCATAACCGCTGTTCTGATTGATTGATTGATTGATTGATTGATTGATTGGTATGTGTGGTTCAACGTCCCAAAACCACCATATGCTTATGAGAGACGCCGTAGTGGAGTGCTCCGGAAATTTCGACCACCTGGGGTTCTTTAACGTGCACCCAAATCTGTACACACGGGCCTACAGCATTTCCGCCACCATCGGAAATGCAGTCGCCGCAGCAGGAATTCCAACCCGCGACCTGCGGGTCAGCAGCCGAGTACCTTGGCCTATAGAACACCACGGCGGGGCGAACCGCTGTTCTATACCATCACTATCAGTCGTAGAGAACTAAGGCGCGGTCGGTAGTCATTTGATGTCGTTATTTAAACACTAATTCACCTAACCAATGCTAAAGTTATCCCTAGCCGTCACTCTACGGGAAAACACAAAAAATTAGGGGATTCAAAAGTGTTGGAGGGCTTCTTTAAAGAGCTTCCCCGCACGCAACGTCTCGCCCCAAGCATGCTTAGGAGGCGCGTGCGCAAGTCTGACGAGCAGTTCGGCCCAATGTTTCGTATTCGATGCGTACGGTGCATGCGTGCCCGCGCGGTTCCAACTAATACACCTTATCTGCTCCTCATTACCAAGTCTTCTCTACCCTAACGACCGATTCAGATGTGTCGCAGAACCACTTAGTGTTATTCCACGCTACTTTTCTCAGCATATGCTTTTTTGCTTTAACACATTTAAAGACACTCTAAACTAAACAATGACTTGGTTTAGAGGGAGAACGTCAAAAGTTCATTATTAGCGGATAAAATTAAAGCTCAAGTTTCGTTCTTAAAAATTCGCGCTGAAACCTCCGCACCTGCGTCACTACTTTCAAAATATATTTTTTGTGCCTGAAACAATTGCGCTTCAGTTGCTGCAGAGAATCTAGTTAGGGAGGAGACGAAAATGAAGTGGACAGTAGAAGCACAAACCACCAACTCTAGTTTATTTAATGAACTAAGAAGAAAGAAGGCTTCCAGGAAAGAGAAAAATGGGTTTACGAAGAGGGTGGGGGGCAGCAATCTTGCTGCACCGTCTTCAGATGCTACATGAGGAGCGATTACGATTAGCCGATATGGGGCTGTTTGAAATTTCTTATTCGAGTGTGCTGGTTAACTTGCTCATCCTGGCTTCTGATCGATTCAAGTTCGGCGGGGGTTAGTGCAATGGAGCTGGAACTAACGCATGCGATTTCTTGGTCTGATGTGAAGGGCTTCCCGAATTTCACGTGTAGTATTGTTTTTTATTTGGCCAAAATTGTAGTTATCTCAAACATTGGGCTGCATCCACATTCCCTTCAGTGCATAGAAAGGTTGCCTGTGATCGCGGTCTTCTGGCATGCATAGCGAAGCTCTTTGAGCCGCTCGTTGATGCATCTTCCCGATTGTCCAACGTATCCTTTGCCACATGATAGTGGGAAGAGTATGTGATGAATACTTCACATTCAACGTATTTTTTTAGCATGACGTGTTCGGCATTCTTCTTTCTTCGCATCGAAGTTGTTTACTTTTTGGCACAAACCTTTAAATTTGACTGGAGCTGAGCACACAACATTAAGATCATGCCTGGTGCCCATATTCTTGAATTTATGGGATGCTTTGTGGACATATGGCACCACCACAGGCTTTTCGTCATGCTGGGTTGGTTCTTGCTCTTCTTCAACTTGACCTTTTTTAGAATGTTTTCCACAAGTGATCTCAGCACTTTAGATACTTCCACGTACACCGAATTTCGTTTTACGTGACGTGAATGAACGACAAAATGTAAAATACACGTTCAAACATGATAATCATGACATGCGTGTCATGAAAAACATGACTGCATACGCTCATAGTGCGCTCGCGGGCATTTCACTAGCTTCACTTATATCAAACTTGGTTTTACGTGACGTCAATGGATGACGGAGGTATATGACTGGTGGAAATAGGATAATCATGACATGCGTGTCATGTAAAGCATGACTACATGCTACGCTCATAGCGGGCTCACGGACGTTTCACTAGGTCCACGTATACCAAGTTTGGTATCACGTGACGTGAATTGACGTCAAAGGCAAATGGCTCATCCAAATATGATGATCACGACAAGGAAGTCATTTGCGTCATCATTGACATCAGCCTTGTAACGTTGTGCTGATTTGAAAGTGACATATTAAGCTTTATCATTCGTGCTTCGCATATCATCGATTCTCACTGTACGTGGGATTGCCAATTTTTTATAATGAATCAATAAAATGATAAAACTTCTTTTTTACGTTGAAAAAAATACAGAAATGACATCAAACTGTCAGGTAATTTCCGGGGTGGCAACGGGTAAACATTTTTTCATTACGAGTGATTGAAAGGAATGAATTGGCGGTGAGTTCTAATTCACTGGAATGGAACTCGAATGAAAAAGAGGCACCCATTCCACAACACTGATGCGAATATCGAGTGGCTGGTTACGTCGAAGCACGTCGCCGGCCGTTACAGCATGGACCTACTTTTTTGACGTCGAATTCCGGAAACAAATGAATCGCCGTAGCAAGTGACTACGGCACCCACTACGCCGAGACAAAGCCGCTGCCGAAATTTCAGTGCCGCTGAGGTACCAAAGTTATTCGTCGAGAACATCTACCTGTGTCATGGTGCCCCACAGGTCCTCATTCCCGACATAAGTATGGTCTTCACTGCAGAATTAACTCAGGTGATCTTGGCACACAGCCAGACAAGCCATCGTTGGACGACAGCGTACCAACCACAGACAAACGGCCTCACCGAGTGGTTAAACAAGACAATCGTCGACATGCTGGCCATGTACATCGACGTCAAACACAAGACGTGGGGCGCGATCCTCTTGTACAAGGTCTTCGCATAAAACACGGCAGTTCAAAAGACGACGAAGATGTTGCCATACAAGTTGGTCTACGAGAGGAACCAATCCACGATGCTCGACGCCATGCTGCCCAACGTCTCTGATGAAGAAAACCTCGACGTGACTGTCTACCTTCAGTGCGCCGAAGAAGCAAAACTCACCCGCCATCGCATCAAGAACCAACAGACGATCGACAGCTGCCTTTGCAATCTTCAACGACGCTTCGCGGAATACCAACCCGGTGACCGTGTTTGGCGAAACCAAGTCGTGGACAGAATGAAAAACATCTTCGACGGTACTTCGGACCGTACAGAGTACCTCGACGTCTCGGCATACTCAACTACAAGGTTGTCCTCGACGGCATCACGAAGCCACAACGGTGCCGTGCATGACCTGAAGTCGTTCATGCCGTGTGTGGCATCGGATACTATCATCATCACCAGCAAGAAGCGCAGCTCGCCGATCTTGTGACACTCGCACTGCGCGGGAGCTCGGGTTCACCGAAGCTCTGGCTGACGAATAAACGACGTGCCACCTATGTTCTGTTGAGTCAGTGTCGAGCGTAGTAACAGTGGCGATGAGGACAGCGAGGACCTCGAACAGTCCTGGACCCGCAGAGCCATGAGCATGGGATGGCCACCAGTGTTTGAGGGAACGTGGTCAACGTTCCGAGTTCCCTGGACAGCATTCCCCTGGACGATGAGGCCAAAAAGCTGACAGTCATAAACAATCACAAGAGCCTATTCTGCTTCAATAGGCTTCTTTTTTCGGATTAGCTCCGCTCCGACCATCTACCAGAGGCATATGGATTTCTTATATAAGAATCTCCCAGGTGTACAAGCCTATTTGGATGACATCATAGTAGCTGAGAAGCGCAATGACACTTCATTGTTAAAGCAAGTCTTGCCACGCTTACAGGACTATGATCTCAGGCTAAACATGAAGAAATGCAAATTCAGACAAAAAGAAGTCACCTTCTTCGGACATCGAGTTGATGCTAATGGGCTCAAACCGAAGGACGACAACATTGAAGCAGTTCTTCAAGCACCAGTCTCCAAGTCAGTGAGCAAACTGAAATACTTATTGGGCTTATTCAAATATTATGACAACTTTTTACCAAACCTTTTCACACTCCTAGCGCCATTACACAATCTGCAAACTAACGGAGCTACGTAAAAATAGCAGCAGGTACATGAGAAAGCAGTTCGAAAGGTTAGGCAGGCTATGTAAAGGTCAAAGTTTTTGACAGACTTTGACCCTGACAAACCTTTGAAGTTGTAATGTGACGCTTCACCGATCGCATCAATGGCACATACTATCCGATTGGTTTTTGCTCCAGACCTTTTGTCCCAAGCAGAACGAAACTACTCTCAGGTAGAAAAGGAAGCATTGGCCCTTGCATTTGGCGTGACGCGAATGAACGACTGCTTATATGCCAATCATTTTGTTTTGATGACCGACCATAAACCACTGACGGGTTTGTTTAGCCCAGGGAAAGCCATTCTTCACATGGCTGCGGAGAGGATTCAGAGGTGGGCTCTTCTCTTGAGCAATTATAACTACACATTGCAGTATCGCAGGGGAACCGGAAACTCAAATGCTGATGCCTTAAGTCGCCTGCATTACCGAACACACTACGGGATAACAGCACAGCAAATCCACCAGAGTATGTCCTGTACTCGGAATACTTGGAAAAGGAAGCGATTAGTATCAGCAATGTGGTACATTTTACAGAAACAGATCTTCTGCTGCAGAAAGTTAAATTCTGAATTAACAAAGGCTGGTCAAAATTTTTCTCTGAAGAGCAGAAACGCTTCCGTCCGCACTTTGCTCACTTACTACCAAGGCTTTGTCTATTGGGGACACCGCATCTTGCTTCCCGCGACTCTAAATCGACACATCTTGGACTTTCTTCATGAAACACACCCAGGCATGACGGCCATGAAAAACATGGCAAGATCCCTGTTTTGGTTTCCTAGTGTAGACAGTGAGATCGAGCGATTGGTGCGTGGATGTCCTGCTTGTATACAGAGTATACAGACTGCGGCGATGCCTCCATCGCAAACACCTGTACCGTGGCCAACGACCGGACAGAAACGTAGCTGGTTGGACGCCGACTATGCAGGTCCCTTTGAAGGACACATGGTATTGGTAGTTTTAGATGCCAAAACAAAGTGAATGGAGGTAGTTCTAACGAAATCTGCAACAGCAGAAGTGACAGTGGAGGCCCTAAAGGCAGTGTTTGCGAGGTTCGTTCTAGCACGTACTCTTGTGACTGACAGATAATAGACCTCAGTTCCCGGGTTGCCTATTTTGCAGTTTCTTAGCGAAGAACCAAGTAAAACAATTGACGACAGCGCCTTATCATCCCCAATGAAATGGTTTATCGGAGCGAGCCGTAAGAACGTTGAAGGAAGGCTTGAAGAAAAACGAAGAAATTCCACTACAAACTCGACTTTCAAGATTTCTTGTCCGTTTCCGCCACACGCCAGTGAAAGAGCGCAAGTCTCCAGCTGAGCTTTTGCTGGGCTATCAAATACGAACGAAACTCAACTGCATTATGCCGACCACAGATGCTGTTAGAGCAAAGCCGTGCAACGAACAACGTCGATGGCCGGTAGGACACCGTGTTTGGACACGATCGTTCCGGCCACGGAAAAGGTGGATACCAGGTATCATGCGGGACCATCGGGGCAAGCGCATGGTCACAGTGTACACGACTGAGGGAACGGAACGGTGGCATATTGACCAAGTGCGACGGCGGGACGTTTCATTTGACGAATCGTGCGACACCGACACGCTATCGACCCGTCAAAAACTTTCGGGAGAAAGCGTGAGAGATTCACCGATTCCGGCCACTCAACCTTTGCGGCGCTCAACGCGAGAGCGCCACGCTCCTGATCGTTTGAACTTTTAAGAAGGGGAGAAGCCGTGGCATCGGAGATTATCATCCTAACCAGCAAGAAGCGCGGCTCGCTGGTCTCGTGACGCTCGCTCTGCGCGGGAGCTCGGGTTTTCCGAAGCTATGCCTGACCTGGAATAATCGACGTGCCACCTATGTTCTATTGAGTCAGTGTCGTGCGTTGTAACACCGTGCGTCTCAAACCGTTTCATGTCCATCAACGAACTTAAGGGCTGTTTTATTTGTCCTTTCTCTGTGCTTTATTGTTTGCACTTATCTATTATTGCGGTTCTTTATTGATGTTATTTTTACTGTTCATGTATTCTCCCGTGTTCTGTTTTAAGCATCGGGACGAAGCTTTTTAAGAGGGGGCAATGCCACGCGCGTTTCTTATTTTCACTTTGGTTTGATTCGGTTGGAGAACAACGGAAGAGCGGTGCTTGAATCGACGTGGCACTTGTCTGCAAGTGGCGTTCGATCTGGTTGGGTGGTTCTCGGTGCTGGTTCAGTGGCTAAGTACCGGATAGTTTTTATTTTTCGCCTAGTATTTGGTGTGTTTTTCATTATTTCATGCCGGATCATTTTTGTTATCTTGATCTAGTCTTGAGGCTGTACTGATGTCGAGGAATTCTTAATTCCCGTAAGAAATCTGAATTCGTGGTGTCGTTGGCTAATCATAACTGAAATTATCTTTGGTGGAATGACGATTGCTCGAAAGACTACAGACGCAGGAAGGCAGCATGGAAAAAGCTTTTCTACAATCAGTTCCCTCAAAATTGGAAAGACTACCAGTTCGTCGCAGGTGTTTTTAAACGTACAGTTACCAAGTTAAAAGAAAATTACGAAACGTGGAAATTCGATTACCTTTATAAATCCAAGAATAAAAAAGCGTTATTTAGATTCCTACGTAAAAAGAAAACGATTCCGCAATCAATAAATCAATGAATAAATAAGCAATGAATAAATAAATAAATTCAGACTATTATTTTGTCGGCCGAAGAAATAAAGGCTTCTTTAGAAGTGATTGGTGAGGAATTTGAGGAACGTTTTCCCAGCCAATTATCAGCACCTCCTTCATATGCGCTAAGGGACCAGGGCCTCACAGAAGTTTCTAGGTATGATTTGTCGCAGGTGTTAGTTAACTTGCCACCAGCGACTTTGGGCCCTGTAGGAGTTACGTCGTTCGTGTTGAAAATGATGCATAAAGAGTGCCAAGAATACCTATTGGATATAATCAACTATTCTTTAAGAACGGCATGGCTCCCAATCGAGTGGAAAATAGCAAAAATAATACCAATACTGAAAGTTCCGGGTAAAGGATACGTTTTAGATAACATTAGGCCCCTTGCGTTAACCTCAAACTTTGTGAATGTAATTGAGAGAATCCTAAACGTTCGAATAACAAATTTCACCAATGAGAGAGATATTCTGAATCTATTCCAAATTGGCTTCAGATCCGGATGCTCCATATGGCAGGCCCATATAGACCTTGAAGGTCGCGTGAAATAAGCTAAGCGTGAGGGGAAATATGCTGCGCTCGTCACTCTCGATATAGCAAAAGCATAGGACAGCGTTGAGCATATAGTGTTAATTAACCAGCTGCACAACCTTAACTTCCCAAACTACATATAGTCATGAATAGCAGAATGTTTGCGCGATAACGCGTTTTACTGTTACAAAAGCGGCATCTCGTCTTCTAAATATGTGCAAACAAGAGGTGTCCCGCAAGGGGCCGTCCTTTCCCCGGTGTTGTTCAATATCTTGATGAGCTCTGTGCCACGGCACTAGAACGTCTACACTTATGCGTATGCGGACGACATCACATTTTTTCCAGCAGCAGCGGACAATCATAATCTATTTCAAATATTACAGACATACCTATCTGCCGTAGAAATGTGGCTTGATAGCTTACATCTGTATTTAAATGTCGAGAAATATTCTCTTTTAACATTTCCACTCAATGACCCTTTTTCAGATTTCACTCTCCTATCATCTGGATCCTATCCCTCAAGTAGTGAATGTGAAACATCTGGGGGTGATCTATGACCAATGAATGTCTTGGAAGACACACACTGAGTACATTGCAGCAAAGGGAGGTCATGTGGTGGAAATATTAAGCAAAATCAGTAATAGTCGGTTAGGTATGCAGAGAAATACTCTTACCTCAGTGTATTGTATGTATATTCGCCCGGTGCTTGAGTTTGGGTGTGTTATACGCGGGGGCGCCTGCCTACAAGATACATCCACTGGTAGTAATAGAAAGACAAGCCTTGAGACTAGGCTTAGGTCTCCCTAAGTTTGTTTCAATCAAGATCTTGTATCTGGAAGCTAGGCTTCCTTCACTTGTGTCCTGTTTCAAATTGTTAGCTACACAGGCATTTCTCAGGCTGTATGAATCGCCGGTAAGGCGCTTAGAAACAGTTTTTATTGACCGTCCTGACTTGTTTTTTGGA
This sequence comes from Rhipicephalus microplus, assembly GCF_043290135.1. Taxonomy (NCBI): domain Eukaryota; kingdom Metazoa; phylum Arthropoda; class Arachnida; order Ixodida; family Ixodidae; genus Rhipicephalus; species Rhipicephalus microplus. The sequence goes on along the minus strand of NC_134702.1, from coordinate 3,505,336 downwards.
CAATACTGGTCGATATTTCGTATACCCCAAATTCTGGTTATACAGCGCTTTCTAGATGATTTAGACGTTAAAGTTAGGACTGTTCTTTTAATCAGTACCGTTAACAACGCCATTAAATTAGTTTGATGATATATTTCTGAAAAATTCAAGAATGATGCCGCTCAATTTTTTAGAAGCAATATTAAGAGATTACCTGGCAAATACGTCAATATAAACAGTCATAGCAACTGATGCGTCACAACTGGAAGCAAAATGTGCTATCGGTATTTTTTTTCTCCTGCCCTAGACAGGTCTTTTTCGCTTCGCCTTCCATATTTTGTACCCACATTTGAAGCGAAATGTTTTGCGATAATTCTGGCTCTCCGTAAAATAACTGCTTCAGTAAGGTCCGCAGTAATTTTAACGGATTCACTATCAGTATGTGCCTCCCTTACTGCAGATGAGAACTCGCATGCTCAGAGGGCTTTCAAAGCATTAGTTCCCTCGCATCTCAATCTGATCAAATTGATCTGGGTTCCAGGACATAAGGGCATTTATATGAATGAAACGGCAGATGTGCTGACAAAGTCATCTTTGAATGGGCCTATAAATTGAGGTATTACCGGCACCGATATTCTTGATGGGCGCTAGATTAAGAAGGAAACTGCTGTTAGAGGATTTTTCTACACCTTCACTAACGGCCAGATCAAAATTCAAGCTCTTGTTATATCATTAGAATAGTAAGATATGTCAAACGAGAGGAACAGAAGTCGCAATCACTAGACTGCGCTGTCAAATTCCACAGATAAATTTACATATACACAGAGCTGGTCTGGCAGCCTCACCTCATTGTCCCGTTTGTGGAGTAAATGAGTCAACTGAACATTACCTCATTTATTGTAATAGATTCCCTGCCTTACGTAAAAACACTTTAGGTGCCGTTTGCCACCTTGTCGGAATAGATTTAAATGCTCAAAATGTGCTTTCTTTCGGGGCCTTGTTTCTAAGCCACAGCGACGGGAAGATTGTTGACGCATTGCGAAAATTCGTGAAAAGTCAGAACAGGTTTAAGTGTTGAAATTATTCTTCGGTAGATTTTGAAATTTCCAAATTCACATTAAATCAAACACGATGCTTTATTGCATTACACTACAGATTATTTACAATTCAACCATCAAATTCGTCTTGTTGCATCTTTCTTTTATTTCTCGTAAATAAATTAATTTAAACCTGTTATTAGGCAAAGAATTCATGAAAACTATCCGATTCTGGGTCATCCCCCAGCGTGTGTATGCGCCACATCGTCATGGATCTAGACTTGATTTGATTCAGTTATCGCCCACAAATCCTGGGTCAGGAATGCTCAGCGCAAACTGCGCATTCTTGTTTGAGAACATTCGCTATCATTATAGATCATTCTGTTAAGAAAGCCAGCTAGACGCGAACACTCGAGATTTTTCCAGAGCTTGCGCGAAGACCAGCGATAAGGCTGGAATATTCGGTGACACATGTAGAATTGCCTCCGCACTTCACCGCTTGTCAATTGATCGCCGGCCGATGCTCTGTTCGCCACTACCAGTGTCCGTGTGCTGCTGTAATCTGACCTTCAAATTCCTGACCAGAAGTTCGGCCAAATAAACAGTTTTCATCTCAACATCCAGTTTGCTCTGTTCGTCCACGTCATGACACCATGACAAATGACTATCACGTTTGAACTGCAATGAATGAATGATTGATTCATTCATTGATATGTGGGGTTTTACGTCCCAAAACCACCATATAAATATGAGAGACGCCGTAGTAGAAGGCTCCCAAAATTTTGACCACCTGGGCTTTAACGCGCACCCAAATCTGAGCACATGGGCCTACAACATTTTCGCCTTCATCGAAAATGCAGCCGCCGCAGCCGGGATTCAATCCTGCGACGTGCGGGTCAGGAGCCGAGTATCTTAGCCACTAGACCACCACAGCGGGGCAATGGTTGGATGTAAAAAACTTTATTTCGGCAGAAAGCTACTGCGGACCATTCTGTGTTATATGGCGATCAGCCCAAGGTTAACGGTGGCCTGTGTGGCCCACTGCGCGATGCTTGTCAGGACGACTCGGTCTGATCTGGTCAACACGGCCTCCCAGTGCTCAAGAGAGAAGTTATGCATAATACCCACCGACGGCGGCACCATGCTACATTGCCCTATGTATGTAATCATATGTTGCCACTGCCCGGCACCATTTGCATTGGCGTTTTATCTCCTCCTGGTATATTTTATTCCACACGTAAGGATTAGAAAAGGATTGCAGTTTTCTCCAGATACATTCGTGCACCTTAGTCGACCACTTGTTCGGGGGCGGATAAAGCATTCCCTCTAGTTTATATTTATTCGTGATTTTGTGAAGGATACCAGCCCATCTCTCACGGACCTTCCCGAATTGGGCGGCTCACCTGGCTGTCTAACGATACCTCGGACCTCGAGCATTCATCTAAGCCGCCTCGTTCCCGGGGTTCCCAGAGTGCACCGGGAGCCAAACAATTTCTCTTTCTCGAATTTCTCGTCCCATGGCCCCGCGCTGCAATTGTGCGGCGGTTACCGATATTCTGCTCTTCGCCAGATTTCGGATGGCTGTCTTCTAATCAATGAGAGTGAAGTATATATATGATCGAGAGCTAGTCATAGCTAGCGCTATTGCCGCTTCCACTGCAGTTTTTCGGGGACCGGGTTACGATCGATCCAGAAATGATCAAGCGTCCCCGCCTGTCCAACACCATATTCACAAAAAGTGCCCTTGTCTTTATACTCAGCGACATCTGTATAGACGGCCGCTGAGCACTCGCCGTACTCAACATGCAAAGCTCTGGCTCTTGCTTACGGTGAATCGGATGCATATTTTTGGCCAAAGGTTTTGTGTACAAGGCCTTGTGTAATTCTCGCCACACCGGAGATTTAGTGTCTCCAGCGGCAGCCTCAGCCCCAATTCCAGTCCTTTCCAATATAATCCTGCCTGCTTTGGTTGTCGAAATCCTAGCGGGCGCATCACCAGGTGCGCCTCCCGTAATTCTTCTAGGGTGTTGTGTACCCCTAGCTCTCATAGCCTTTTTGAAGGCGCGTTGTTAGGCAACCAAAGCGCTGCCTTGTAAGCCTGCCGGATCATAGCCTCGATCTTGCCTTTTTCTGCAGCATCCAACTTCATATAAGGTGTCACGTGAGTAATCCTGCTGAGCACAAACGCCTGTACCAGCCTACAGAGTTCTTTTTCTTTAACCCCGCTCTTACGGTTAGCGATTCTCCTCATTAGCCTGACAGTAGCATTGACTGTGGTCAGGAGCCACGCAATTCTTCCTGTTATTGTGCAAACATAGGCCCAAAATTCTGATTGAGCTTCAGCTACTGGCCTACCACCCACTTTTAACTCCAACGGCGGTGGCGGAATAAAGTGCCTCGCACGCAGTCCTCTGGGTATGTCGCGAGGAACAAAGAGCACGAACATGGGTCGAGCGCTGCCTTCCCTGCCAACTCTTCGACAATATTCACTGCCTGTTGTAGTGTTTCTTCCAAATGCGCGTCACTACCCCTGGTTGCCCATCAAATAATTTCATCCACAATATATATGTGTAGCGGTCCCGGTATCTCCTCCAGCTTCGGCGGTATTTCAATCAAAGTGAGGTCAGACAGGAAAGGCGGCAAAACTGAACCGTGAGGCGTCCTTTTACCCCTCAACGGAAAGGAATCCGATGTTATATGTCCAATTGAAATTTCCGCGGTTTGGCCCTCCAAGAATGATCTGATGTAGCAGAAGGTCTTGGGAACCGGGCAAATTTCTGATAGTTTATTCGATATTGCCTCACGCGAAACAGTGTCGAAATCCTCATTCAGGCCGAGCCCCAATAAAGCTTTGGTGCCCGTGCCATAGACGGACGGACATATAGATGGAAGCACGAACGGGCTGACGGACGCTTCGCACCACTCATCATCATTCACTCCGTGTATAAGCTGCGATATTGTTTTTTTCCAAACGAAGGGTCTTCGCGGTGCTCATTGCTGTAATACCGGGCAAATATGATCGCCGCTGTCAACTCTACGAATTGGCGAGCTTGTTTGGAGGGTGTAAAAAAGAAAGTCTAAACCTAATTACGGGCCTTTTAAGTGCAAAGCAACCGCTTTTTGTGCCAAGTAACGCAAGCTTGTGTTCTTGCTGCGCAAATTATGACCTTATTCATTCATTAACTTTCATTGCAGGAGTGCGAGGATACCTGCATTCAGCACGTGTGGGAAAAACTGTGTGGCTGCGTGAGCGCCAACTATATGCTGCGCCACACCATCGACGCACCTGTCTGCTCTACCGTGGAACGATGCGAGTATCTCCCTCTTTCTCTTTATATATATATAATCAGAGTAAGGTATACACATCCTAGTGACTACGTTACTGCAGAAAGTTGATTGATTTGTGATGTTTAACGTGCCAAAAACACCATATGATTATGAGCGATGCCGTAGTGTAGGGCTCCGGAAATTTATACCACTTGGGGCTCTTTTACGTGCACCTAAATCCGAGCCCACTAGCCTACAGCGATTTCGCCTCCAAGCTGCAAAAAGTATGGCAAAGCACATGTCTTGCATCTCCCTCCCCCTTTTCAGGGGCGAAGCTCCTTATGGCGTAGGTCTGTCGCTTCTCCATGTGTATGTATGTATGTATGTATGTATGTATGTATGTATGTATGTATGTATGTATGTATGTATGTATGTATGTATGTATGTATGTATGTATGTATGTATGTATGTATGTATGTATGTATGTATGTATGTATGTATGTATGTATGTATGTATGTATGTATGTATGTATGTATGTAGCTAAGTAGCCACCGGTGGAAATGCCCGCTATAGAGCGGCTATTCACAAGATGGACGCACAGACGGACGTACCTTAGGATTGACGCATGGATGATTGCGCGGACGGACGGAAGCAAGAACGAACGGACGGACGAACGGAAGCACGGACGGGCTGACGGACTATTCGCCCCACGCATCATCATTTACTCCGGAGATATGCTGCGATTTTTTTTTCCTTAATGTTACGTGCAATCTAATATTACTGCCACATAACTACTGTGTAATGCCAAATATACATGCATACATAACCTACGTGTATCTATCTTAGTGTTTGAAACCTGACTTCTGAATTTGGTTTCTGAATCCGTGACTCGAGGAGACGCTGTGCGATTTCTCGTCTTTCGGTGCTCACGAACGTATCGAGGAACGTCTGCCGGAACTCGTCCCAAGACGACCACACGCGATTTGTAAACCATGTTCGGGCTCTGTCTTGAAGCGCAAAATACACGTAGTCCAATGTCTGTGTGGTGTTCCACCCGTTAACATTCGCTGTGTGCTCGATGCGCGGAAGTCTTTCTGGGCAAGATGCGGGGCTGTTGTCAGGTGTCCCGAACATGTACCCAGCGCCTCCACCAGTGCTACAATGCAGAAAAAGCAGCTGTTGAATACAGGACAACTCACTTTGAATGTACCAGAACACTGGCAGACTGATCGGATGAAAACCTCGGCCTTCTCTCTCGCTGCGCATGCTCTTCATTGTTCTCTTGGTGCTGCATATTCAAAGCGGCAATATATATATATATATATATAAGGGAAAGAAGTGTATACCTAAGGGCTCGTTTTTCCGTGTTTTAACACAAGATTAATGAGATCTAACAGACAGTAATTCCAAGGAATGTACAGGGGAAGTTATTAGAACCAATGGAATGTAATTAAGAAGAAAGAAGAAAGAAAAGTGGATGAAAAAATAACCAGCCGTGAGCAGGAATCGAACCTGAGACCTTCGAATAACGCGTTCGATGCTCTAACCACTGAGCTATCACAGCGGCCTTCCCTCCATCCACTTTTTTGGGTTTATATGTGAATTTAGAAGTAGGAGTGACAGTCAGCGCCATCTATAAGCCAAACAACGAGTGTGAAAACACTCTTATGCGCATGTTTGGCGTCACGTAGCACGTGAACTTATTATGAGCGGGCAGCTGATTAATTGTCCCTCTTATACAACCTAAACACACCAAGTCTGCCAGTACGAGACCCTCGTTCAATGAGTACGCGGTGAGTACGTGAGTACGCGGCATTATTACCGCCACAGTTCACACAGTGTTCAGGTGCTTCGCAGTTGTCGGACGCATGGCCCACGACTCCACACAGAGCACAAGTTTTTTGGCCACGACAGCTTTGCGAGCCGTGGCCATATCTCTGACATTGGAAGCAACGGCGGGGGTTGGGAATATATGGCCTCACAGATGTCTTTGTATACCCAGTCTGAATTGTTTCCGGCAAATCGCTCGAAGCAAAGGTCAGTACTAAGTGTTTTGTTGGTATTTCCTTTTGATCTCTTCTTATCTTAATACGCTGTACATTTGTCACGTTCTCGCTCTTCCATCCTTCAAGAACTTCAGCTTCGGTCAGGTCAAGCAAATCTGCGTCCGATACGACCCCGCGAGATGAGTTCATGGACCTGTGTGGTGTAATACTGATGGGTGTGTCTCCAAACGTTGTGAGGGTGTTCAGTTTATCGAATTGGTCTTTGTCACGTATTTCAAGGAGTAGATCTCCACTGGCCATTTTGGTAACCTTGTACCCGGCACCGAGAGTTTCGGTTAAGGACCTAGCCACTACGAAGGGGGATACTGTTCTGGCTTGCTTGTTAGTTTTTTTCGCAGTGTATAACGTGGAAATGAGGAAAGGTTTGTCTTGGCCGGATGAAAAAATTGATATCTTCGGTGCGTACCCGCTTTGAGGAGGCACGATCACTAAGTAAAGGGAATGCTTTGTGCATGCTAATTGTATGTTGTTCAGTAGCGTTGGCGGCCACCCACCACGGAGCCCAACGAGGGGACGCTGCAAGTTTACGGATGCAGAAACCTGCAGACGTCAGCCGTACAACCCCACTATAACCCAATGCGCCTAGACCAAGGTAGGCTATTTGCACAGGGTTAACTCTAGCCGCCAGAAAGTTTGGAAGTAAACGGAAGAGAGTAGAAGACGGGACAGATAAATAGTAAGAGATAAAGACGAAGATGTAGGGAGAGAGAGATAGGAAAAGGCGACTGCCGATTGGGTCAGCCCAGGGGTGCCGTCTACGTGAAGCCGGGGCCAAAAGGGTGTGTTGCCTCTGCCGGGGGGCCTTAAAGGTCCAATCACCCAGCGTCAGCTCAACCCCCAGGATCCCCTTTTCCCCGGACACGGCAAAGCCACGCACGGCTAGGCGTGGGAGGGAGCCGAAACTCCCCCGTTAGCTCGGGTCCGTGGTGTCGCTACACACTCAGTGCTGAGTTCTTGAGTGCCCCAATGCAGATGAGACAACTCGACCATTTGGCATCGGTGACTCCCGGGTTAGGCCGGCCGCCTGACCGTGTACCACTCTTTTGGAAGTACCGGAGTTGCGACGCTTTGGGTGTGATGCCGATATACGGGTGGCGACTGTCAATAAACTCGGTTCTCGTCATACCTGGCCCGACAGTCATAAATGATAGGTAGCCATCTATCGTCTTCGGGGTAGTGTCGAGGCAAGGCATAAGTACGAGGTCATGAAGCACCAGTCCTGTCAGGAACAGCGCGCCAGGCTCACCGCTATTTTCAGCCAGATTTAGGGCACATGTTAGTTTAAGCAAACCGAGGATGAGGCCCAGGAGCACCTTCCCATGCCTGCAGCTACAGACGGCAGCTCATCCACAGGCAGATGGGAATCCCGCCGTCGCACAAGCACCACACTCGGCTTCTTCTCACAGACAGTGCTGAAAAAGCTCGCCCCGTAAAGTTTCCCTGAGCAAATCCTTAACGTAATAACACCACATGCATGACATTCAGCCACTGAAAACCGAATGCACTCACAATAAACTTTTCTCTTCATAGGGGGGCGTGAAATGGGGCATCCGGCAGCACCAAGTGGGATCTATGAAATTTTCCTCGCAATGTGAGGATGCTGTCTCATGGCTCTGGGGTGTTACAAAAAATGGATAGGCGTGATTTCTTCACGTGATTTGTATAAGTTGTAAAGTGTGACTCGAATGTCTTCACGTAAACACAAACCACTGGAGCCCATGCACGAAGCTGACTTAATCGTTCCCTGCAGCGACTGCAGATGAATGATAGCGTGACCTCGACTCTTTTGCCGGCCCCGCCTGTCGGCATCGACCTTTGCCTTCGTGAAGACCGTTATGCAATGCGTCAAGGCCTTCTAAAAACGGACTCGCAAAGCACTTTCGCGATTTGTCTCTCGACGTCAAAAGCCCCCACGCGGCGCCTCGTGCGTTAATGCAGGCGTTCTGCGTGCGCAAGGTCGAGGTGCGCGAACATCGTTTTGCGTTCATTATTTCATTTGTGCAGATCTCCTTCCCAAGCGAGTTAAGACTGACTCTGCAAAAGTGTCCAACTTCAGTCCAAGACACACAATATTCAATATTTACAAAGATGTGATGGTAATGAGCCCAATTTCTCCTCCCGTAATTAGTCCTAATTATGGTGTATTAAATGTATCCACATTTCCAGATATCGGTTATGTTTTACTTTTAGGTAAAAGTAACCAAATGTTAAATTAGAAGTGCTCCTAAACTTTTTGCTGTTATATTCACGACTTTAAACACACAGCGTTGCGTGGTACATGAGAGTGCGCTCTGAGGCGAGATTAGGCGCAAAAAAAATGAAGACTTATGTTCAGTACACATGCTAAACCAGACTTCTTTGCTGAGACAGTGTAAATAACCAAACGACGGGCATGTAACATTACTACCATGTTTTCATCGTTTACATGTGCACTGACAAAAGCCAGTACGCGAGTTTGCCTAATACAAGTGAGCGCTTCATTTATTAAAGGTAGTTAATGTAGCACCCACTCTGCATTTCTGGGATTTTCAGTTTCTTATTTCTGCATGAGCACTACGCTACCCATGCCAAAATTTCTGATGTTGTGATATGCCTCTCTTTAAGCAGGAGAAAAAGAAAACAAGCTCCTCTGAAAAGTGAGGGAAATAAACGGTTTCTCCTAAAGCGTCTTTAATTGATGGAGCTGTTGAAATCCCGCAACACCCAAACTTCGCCCACAAGGAGTGGTACAGGCAAAAAAAAATTGAATTTATCGCAAACTAGGTACAATTCACAGCTGAAAAAGAAGGCTAAGACATTGTAGCAGTACTGATGGGACCTTTCAAAATGTATTGAGAATTTTTAGAGTTTTATTGACCAGATTTTGGAGGAGAACATATTCATCATCATAATCAACAGCCTGTCCACGTCCACTGCAGGACAAAGGTTTCTCCCATGTTCCGCCAGTCAACTCGGTCATGTGCTTGATGCTGCCAATTTATACCTACAAACTTCTTAATTTCAACTGCCCACCAAACCTTCTGTCTCCCCCTAACCCGCTTGCCTTCTCTAAAAATCCAGTTAGTTACCCTTAATGACCAGCAGTTATTCTGTCCACGTGCTGCATGCCCGGCCTATGTCCATTTCCTCTTCTTGATTTCAACTATGATATCCTTCATCCCGGTTTGTTCCCTGATCCACTCTGCTCTCTTCGTGTCTCTTAAGGTTACACCTATCATTTCCCTTTCCATCGCTCGCTGCGTCATCCTCAATTCAAGCTGAACTCTCATTGTAAGTCTCCAGGTTTCTGATCCGTAACTAAGCATTGGTAATATGAACCTGTTATATACCTTCCTCTTGAGAGATAGTGGCAATCTACCTATCATGATTTGAAAGTGCTTGCCAAATTTGCTCCACCCCATTCTCACTCTTCTAGTTACTTCAATCTCGTGGTTTCGCTCTGCGATTTTTGCTTGTCTTCAGTAGACGTAGTCTTTTACAAATTGAAGTGCACTATTACCTATCTCGAAGCGCTGTTCTCTTCCGAGGTTGTTGCACATTGCTTTCGTTTTCTGGAGATTATTTTTAAGACCTACCCTTCTGCTCTCCTTGTCTAACTCCGTAATCATGAGTTGATATTCGTCTCCTGAGTTACTTGGCATGTAATGTCATCGGTGAAGTGCAGGTTCCTAAGGTACTTTCCATTAGCTCTTATCCCTAACTCTTCACACTCTGAAAAGCCCCTGTAACTACGTGGTAAATAGCATTGGCGAGATTGCATCCCCCTGCATTACACCCTTCTTCAGTGGTATTCTGTCACTTTCTTTTTGAAGCACTATGGGGGTAGCCTATCCTCAGTAGATTTCTTCCAGGATGTTTATATGTGTTTCGTCGACGCCCATATTTCGAACTGTCTGCATGACTGCTGAACATTCTACTGAATCAAACGCCTTCTCGTAATCTATGAAGGCTATGTATAGTGGTCGGCTGTATTCTGAGCATTTTTCTACTACCTGATTGCTATTACGAATGTGGCCGATTGTTGAGCAGCATGTTTGAAATCCTGCCAGTTCCTTTAGTTGAGTAAATTCTGATGGTATCTTGATTCTTTTTAAATTACCTTTATGAATAGCTTCTACATGACAGAGAGCAAGCTAATCAGCCTGTTATTCTTCAAGTCCTTGTTATCTTTTTTCTTGTGCATTAGGATAATATTAGCATTCTTCCAAGATTTCGGTACTCTTCCCGTCAGGAGACACTTCGTAAACAGGGTGGCTAGTTTTTATAAGGCAATCTGCTTTCAGCAGATCTGATGTTACCTGATCTTCACCAGCAGCTTAGCCTCTTTGCATGCTCTCCAAGGCTTTTCTGACATCTATCATTACTGGTGGGGTGTCATCTGGGTTACTAATTGTTTTATATTACGGTCGTGGTTGTTCTGGTTACTATACAAATCTCTGTAAAACGCCTCCGCTATTTCAACTATCATATCCATATTGGTAGTTACTTTGCCTTCATTGTCCCTTAGTGCATACATCTGATTTTGGCCTATCCCAAGTTTCCTCTTCACTGCTTTGACGCTTCCTCCGTTCTTCAGAGCGTGTTCGATTTTCTCCATGTTACACCTTCTTACATCGAATATATTACGCTTATTGATCAACTTCGAAAACTCTGTCAACTCTATTTTGTCTGTTGTTTTTCAGGCTTTCACGTTTTCACGATTTGACGCTTTTTAATGAGGTTCTTCGTCTCGTTGAACAGCTTGCCAGTGTCCTGTTTAACTACCGTACCTCCAGCTTCCACTGCACACTCCGTAATGATACTCGTCAGATTGTAACACATTGCGTCAACGCTAAGACTGGTTTATTCGATAAGAGCTGAGTACCTGTTCCGATTGATTGATATGTGGGGTTTAATGTCCCAAAATCGCCATTCGATTATGAGAGACGCCGTAATTGAGGGCTCCGAAAATTTCGACCACCTGGGGTTCTTTAACGTGCACCAAATCTGAGCACACGGGCCTACAACATTTCCGCCTCCATCAGAAATGCAGCCGCCGCAGCCGAGATTCGCTCCCGCGACCTGCGGGTCATCAGCCGAGTACCTTAGTCACTAGGCCACCACGGTGGGGCTACCTGTTTTGAAGCAAAGCTCTTAATTCCTGTACTGTCCCTACTAGTGTTAGCTCATTGATTGGCATTTTGCGTATCAGTTTCTGTCATTCCTCTTTCAAGTCTAAGCGAATTCGAGACCTTACTATTCTATGGTCATGCATCGTACCTTGCCAAGCATTTCACCATCCTGCACAATGCCTGAGTGTGCACTCAGTCTTATTCGTATTTACTTTCGCCATTAGGAATCCTCCATATACACTTAGTTCTCTCGTTTTCGGTAAAAGTTATCCAAATCCGTAAATTATTGCGTTCTGCGAATTTTACTAATAGCTCCCCTCTTGCATTTCTAGTACCGATGCCGTAATCTCCTACTGCCTGGTCTTTATCCTGATTCGTCCGTACCTTGGCATTGAAGTCACCCATCAGTAGAGTATAGTGTGTTTTTACCCACGTCCTCATAAAAGCTTTCAACTGAGGCGTCATCATGGCTCGATGTAGGCGCGTAAGCCTGTACCATCTTCATCTCGTATCCCTTATTGAGTTTCACTACAACACCTACCATCCTTTCACAAATTTTATGGCATTCCTCCATGTTGCCAGCTATATTTCTGTGGATACAGAACTCCACGTTCAGTTTTCTCCTGCCAGCAAAGCCACGATAGCAAACGACGTGCTCGTTCTGTAGCACTGTGTAGGCCTTCTCTGTCCTCTTAACCTCACTGCGCCCTATTACATCCCATTGAACACCCTCTAGCTCCTCGAACTGTACAGCTAGACTTGCCTCACTAGATAAGGTTCCAGCGTTAAACGTTGCCAAGTTCAGGTTCCAATGGTGGCCTGTCCGGACCCAGAGATACTTAGCAACCTCTGCTTCGTTGCAGATCTGACCGCCGGTGTGGCAGTTGCTTCGCAGCTGCTGGGGCTATGCATACTTCATGCATACGTCACTGGTATATATCCACTCTAAGCCGGAAAGGACCGAAATGGGAGCAAGTCTTGCATTTCTTTTTCGCAACCAACAGTTAGTCCGTGGAGGGATTAACTGCAAGACGAGGGTGCCGTGTGATGACTGAGGGAGGAACTGTTAGACCATGAGGAGCAACGTTTACTGCCATAGAACTTTCTAGCGCAGTGGCGGCCTCGTAAGAATGGTCAGCATGCACGTAAGCAAATCGTTTTGTAAAGATATGAGGAGAGTTTATTTTAGTGTAAATGGTCAGGATAACTACGGCAAATACACAGGAGCGGAGTAATATTGTTTATATATATAGCATAAAAATTAGCAAATGTGCAAGCCCCCGTTCCTCGAAAAAAAAGTGCAGACGCTCAAGCTGTATCACTGCGCGGCTTGGTGTTCTCGGCAAGCTAACCCTTATTGGTGTAGCGGTGCGTTGTGTATGATTTATCGTTACGTGGTCATGATTGCTGTCTCTTGTGGTGCACTGAATCATCTTTTCGCTGTGGTAAATGTGATCCGATACTGCAATGTCGTTCTACGCTATTAAAATGCTACGTGCCGACGGGATATCACCTGAGAAGTGAGTGCAAACAAGGCTGTCATCACTCCGCGAGATTTTACGTGTGTGCTGTTGATATGTAACGGCCACCGCTTGTTTGACACTCACGTTCTTCGGCAACGAAACCCGCATCATTGATGAGCTCGCGCTACACAGCGTTGCGAGTGCTGCCCTGTCTGTTATATTTGATAACAAGCGTGAAGGCCATCAAAACGTGGTAGCCTCGATGAGGACTCAATATTAGCTGTAGTAGGTACAGCTATTCAAAAATCGTTTTGTTTCAGTGCAGTACAGATAAGCATTTCTCATCAGAAATTTTCGGGGCATTTCAATGCAAAATTTACTTAAACTCTGTACAATGTCGTATTTTGCAACGAAAACAAGTAATTTAGGAAGGTTGGCTGCTAACAGTACATGTCTAGCTGAAGACTTGGTACAGCTACACAGGCAGTCGATGGCCGCATCGGCAACTTTGCTTGTTTGTAGCGATGCTAGATGTGTTTTAGCTTTATAGCTTTGAAATAAAGTGCATGCTTCGTCAATAAGTAAATGAACCAACAAGCGTAACTCGAGAACGGGCTTCTTGACATCCACAACACGTTTTGAACTGTGCGATTGCATAGTAGCAGATTCTGTGAAAGCGCACTTTTCGTCTAACATTTACGAATGCGGCATTGCTAACTGACGCGATTGGATGTAACTACAAGAGCACGAACACTTCTCTCCAAAACTATGAATTCTCCTGCAATTACTTTTTTTAGAAAGTCAATGACTGAGAGCGTTGCGCCTTCCGAGAAAAGTCAACATCTTGGAGCTGCGAACACGCTCTTACCAGCTCTTTATGGCATGAGTGCACTTCTTAAAGTCAACTGGACAGCATTCATTCCAAAAAAAAAAACATTGCACCTTGTATCGTCTATCTTTTGTACTCATCAAAATAGCTGAATCGATGTGCACGAACGATGGTACAGAATTGACTCGAGTGGCTGAATAAAGTTTGTTGTTTCTTTAAAGGTTTTGGTAGTTTGTTTGTCGTTAAACAGACATTTTCGCTGAACGACAAAAAGAAGCGTGCTCCGTGCTATGAGCACCGAGAAAACTTGACGCAGCGACGGCAATACATATGAGAAGATGATATCTGGGGTTTGACGTCCCAAAACCACCGTATGAATATGAGAGACGCCGTAGTGGAGGGAACAAGAAATTTAGACCACCTGGGGGTCTTTTACGTGCACTCAAATCTGAGCACACGGGCCTATAACATTTCCATCTCCATCGGAAATACAGCCGCTGCAGCTGGGGTTCGACCCGCTACCTGCGGGTCAGCGGCCTAGTACTTTAGCCACTAGACCACCACGGCGGGGCCAACATGTATGGGAACATTACATATACATACACTCATCAAGCACGCGCGCAGAAACGTCTATTCAACGTATTTCGTATTTTCACGAACGTCATAACTGAATGGTTGCTTCCCAGACACTTAAAGTGTAAGTCCAATATAAGGAGTCTTGCTATTTTTTGAAACACGGCAGAACGCACAGCGTCCAGACGGTGCCTACGTATGCCGCGGTAATTTTCACTCCGTTATGTACTGGGGTGCTGTATAGTGGTTAGCGTACGCGACTGCTGATTCAATGGTCACAAGTTTGAATCCTGTGTATTTGTCGTAAATTTTGTGTAGTTTACTTCTAAAATTAATTCTTGTCTATTCATTGAAAAAGTCATCAAATGCATTTATCAACCTTCATTTTATCGGTAATTGAATACGATATCGAAATAATTTTTTTTTGAGAAGGAAAAGCTGCAAGGCCCATCAGAAGTAACAGTCCCCATGCTTCCTCCCATAAAGGGGTAACTTTTCATTCTTGACATTTAATTTGTACTTCAAAACTGATGAGGAGTAAGAGTTCGTTCCCTGACAGTTACTCCCAAAAGGACGCATCGCTCGTCCTTTGGGGAGTAATGGTTGTGGCAATGCAGTAACCTCCCGCCCAACCCCCTCCCCTCGAAAAAAAAAATGACGAACCCTTTGCGGCTTATAGTGTAGGCTCCAGAATTTGAGCTCTAAGGTTGTGCCAGTAAGATATTTTTCTTGTGCGTTGTTGAACGGTGAAAATTCACAGCGTGTGCGTTAACTAAAAGCGGGCTGCGGCTCGCTGTGTCCAATCGGGGTGTTCTGTGTGTCATTACCTGTTAGCAGCGATTGGCATGTTACAAAAGGAAACACCGGTCCATCACTGCGTGCTTTGCGCCTTCGGAGGTTTCTCTCCTAGGCAGCACCGCGATGAGCGCCAGCGGCAATGTCACCACCAGTGTAAGCTTTAGCGCCTGCACCTTTACATCTACACATGGTTTCCTTTAGCGGTATATTTTTTAGTTTTTTTTCTTTAGCGCCAAGTGGGGAGAACAAAAATTATCACCAGCATGAACCGGTTGCATCGCGTGAATGCAAAAAACTATGATGGACGAGTCTGTTACGAGACCTTGTATGTCAACTATAGGCAAAACCGAAGTTTTCTTCACCTCTATAGAGCCTTTTTTAACACTCTTCGGGTAAATTCTACAGGCCTACTTCCAGGGTACTCACTATGCCACATTTCATATTATTTTTGCGTAGTAAGGAGGCAATGGCATTCTTCGTCATTCTTCAGTTAAGCCTTGTACCAGCTACACATTTGGAAGGAATTTTGTAATCATTGTGGCTGACGACGATGAAGAATTATGCCTACGCTTTTTGTAATGGGTAACAACCTACACATTACGCATTTCGCACAGCGTGAAGCCTGGTTATTCCTTAGCTGTTTTAAAACGCTTTATTACACAAAATATGGTGATTCTTCATCCGACACGAAGCCTGCCTATTCATATAGGGTCAGTTCGGAAAGGAGTTTGAAGCAGCGGCGGAGCTCAGTGGTAGAGGGCTGACATGCAGGGGGTCCTGGTTCAAATTCGATTTTGTCGTCGGCATTTCTCACTTATATAGTTTTTTTTGTTTCGTGGTTGCTCAAGAGCGGCAGCGAACGATTACGGCACCAAAAACGACCGTTGTTGTGATCTCAATGACCTTTGCTGCAAAATCGCCTAACAACTAGTCAGTAACCTTCACAATCATAACAACTAGTTTCGCAACTAAAAAAATTGACATCCATCCCACTCACAGAGGGAGTCGATGATACGCGAAGCACGAATGAGGAAGTTGTATTTGTCAGGTTAAAATTAGCACAGCGTTGCGAGGCGAAGGTACACGACTTCCGTGTCATAATTATTATGTATGGACGTGTCCTTTACATAAGTCATTCATTCACGTCACGTAATACCAAATTTGGTATGTGGAGAACTAGTGAAACGGCTGCGAGCATGCTATGAGCGTAGCATGTAGTCATGTTTTACATGACACGCATATCATGATTATCATGTTCGGACGTGTCATTTAACTTCGTCGTGTATTGACGTCGTGCAATACCAATTTGATACATGTCAAGCTAGAGAAATGACTTCGAGCACATCGTGAGCGTGGCATGTGGTTTTGTTGTTACATGACACCCACATAATGAATATCATGTTTGACCAGTCACATACCTTCGTCGTCCATTTATGTCTCGTAATACCGAATTTCGTGTAAGTGAAGCTAGCAAAGCGGGCGTGAGGGCATCATGAGTGTGGCATGTAGTCCTGTTGTCACATGACACGCATCTCATGATTATCATGTTTACACCAGTCACATACCTTCGTCGTCCATTCGTGTCACGTAATGCCGAATTAGGTATATGTGAAACTAGCGAGACGGCTGCGAGCGCATCATGAGCGTGGTATGTAGTCATGAGTCATGACTCATAACTTACATGACATGCATGTCATGTAAGTTTCCACGTTAGGGTATGTCGCTTGTGTACGCCATGCAGTCATGTCATACCATACAAAGTTTGCAAGGTATCATGTGAACGAAACCACTGCAAGAGCATCAAGACCATGAAATGTAAATCATGACATTCATGACATACAAGTCATGACATTCATGTTATCACTAGTCAATTATGTAAGAATAGCAGACTGGGCTTGTTGGTTTAACATATTTGCAGCTTAAGGCGCGAAAACGACACGGACGAAGAGAGACAGTACACACACACGGAGCGCCACTTCCAACAAAGATTTATTTCGAAAGAGCACAGAACATATATAGACACCGCGCGCGCCGTCACCGTGCCTTAATGCGCAGCCGCATTTAAGTAGCGTAACTCCTTTGGCGATAAAGAAATGGAGGCTACGCTGACGCATAGATCACCTAATTCGATTATTCTCTTGGCCTCAATGATTAGTCTTACTGATTTATCAGGGCTTCGGGCGACTACCGCGCAGGCGCTAAAGTTAGGAACGCAATGACAATCCCGGCAGTGAATTGCGAGATGGCCCTCTCTGCCATTTCTGACGTTGTTATTATGCTGTCTTAGCCTATCATTCAGGCATTGCTCGGTATGGCCTACGTACCATCTACCACACGAACAGGGGAACTCGTAGACCACACCCTTCTGACAAATTACATACTTGTTCTGGTGGTTCACATTGCAGGCCGGAGCTTTCCTGAGAAAGGGGTTAGTCAACTTGCAGAGCCTGGAACAACTGATCCAGGCAACTGAAGTTTGTAACAACTGATCATACATGTTGGCAGTATGAGCCTCGTGCTAACAAACCATTACTACCTTTTAGCTCGTCCCATTCTAAGCTTGTCAAACGTAGCTTCGCCAACATGTGCCTGCTGAATGCTTTCAAGAAATCCTGCCCACACAGAGCAGCAGACAGTTTCCTCAAGCAGGTTGACCGTCTTGAGCAGGCGGGCTATCCACAGCACACCTTGGTGTCAGTGGCGGAGAAGATTTTGAAGAAGTCGCGGAACTGCCACACAAGCGAAGGGTCACCCCAGGATAATGTTAAGCTTGCTGTGATTCCTTATATACACCGCGTATCCCATAATCTGAAAAAGATTGCCGAACAGGTTGATGTAAAGGTGGTCTTCTCTGCGCCGTTAAAACTTTCCAGGCTCTGCAAGTTGACTAACCCCTTTCTCAGGAAAGCTCCGGCCTGCAATGTGAACCACCAGAACAAGTATGTAATTTGTCAGAAGGGTGTGGTCTACGAGTTCCCCTGTTCGTGTGGTAGATGGTACGTAGGCCATACCGAGCAATGCCTGAATGATAGGCTAAGACAGCATAATAACAACGTCAGAAATGGCAGAGAGGGCCATCTCGCAATTCACTGCCGGGATTGTCATTGCGTTCCTAACTTTAGCGCCTGCGCGGTAGTCGCCCGAAGCCCTGATAAATCAGTAAGACTAATCATTGAGGCCAAGAGAATAATCGAATTAGGTGATCTATGCGTCAGCGTAGCCTCCATTTCTTTATCGCCAAAGGAGTTACGCTACTTAAATGCGGCTGCGCATTAAGGCACGGTGACGGCGCGCGCGGTGTCTATATATGTTCTGTGCTCTTTCGAAATAAATCTTTGTTGGAAGTGGCGCTCCGTGTGTGTGTACTGTCTCTCTTCGTCCGTGTCGTTTTCGCGCCTTAAGCTGCAAATAGTCAATTATGCTCGTCGTAAGTCATGTTATGCAATACTAAATTCGGTATTGATACCATTATCGACACGGCCGGGAGAACTAAAAGTCGTAGGTGGCTAGATAGATAGATACGCTCAAAGTCGCCGAAGTTCGCTAAGAAATGCTTCGCAAAATCATGAAATAGCCAGTCGCGTGAATAGAAGCGGCGTAACTTCTAGTCATGTCACCAAGCGCATGTAACACGTAGCAGTTACACACGCGACTAAAAATGACATAACACTTAGTCGACTAAAATCATGCAACATCGCATAATTGTAGTCATGTGACACACTCCCGCCATGAAGAACGCAACAGCTAGTCACGAGACTAAAAGCATATCACGCGTAACAGGTGTGTCCCGTGACAGGTCCATAGCCAAGCCTAGCCAGAAAAATTATAATCATTTGTGGCGTATTGGGCACGCGAACTCCAGAGAGCACGTCCGTGGCCGAGCGGGACGAAACAGTGAGAATAATGGAGAGCCGTCCTGCTCGTCGTATCACCGGCTCAAGCATATAGCCGCGCTACCCCTCGTCAGATGACGCTTCCGAAGTTCAATGCATTTTTTTGCTGGCGTAAACTTGTGAAATCTTCGATGCGTGTGATTCCGGCATAGCTAAGAATATCATTACTTTCGCCCCTGTCGAGCCGTGCTGGTAGTAGCGCGGCTTCGCTCGAGCCGGCGATAAGGCGAGCAAAATCCGGTTTGTCGATTTACTGCCATAAGCAGTGCATCTTGTGGTAGAGCGCCCTGGCATGCAGTTTCGCCCCGTTTGGCTCGCGTGCTTCAATTTATTTTTGATGGTGATATGTAGGATTTAACGTCCTAAAACCACCACATGATTATGAGAGGCGCCGTAGTGGAGTGCTCCGGAATTTTCGACCACCTGCGGTTCTTTAGCGTGCACCCAAATCTGAGCACACGGCCCTACGGCATTTTTGTGTATCAGCACGTGTAACAGCACCTGTAACTCTAGACGAGTTCTTGTTTCCTGAAAAAAGTTGTAAAAAAGGCTCCAGAACCGCTGCTCTTCCAGCTTTTTCTGTTACTGTGCAGCGCATCCCACGTAGGTCTGGCGTTTTTTCATCTTTTCTAAAAAAAAACTAAGAAAACAATAGCAAGCTTAACAATGCTTGGCAACTGTGGAACGTATGAAATAATTTACTAACCGATACTTGTTTCCAAAAGCGGGTTTTGTAATACTGACAATAACATTGTAATGAAATCATTGGTGCGAGCGGAGAATCTGGGTGCCAGTGCGCGGGCTTAATATTTACTAGAGATGTGTGCCTGGTCGCTGACTGGGCTACGCGAATAGCGTGACTGCTGATGTCCGAGTACTGTAACTTTCATTGAAATCAAGAGCAAAGACTCCACCAACATTGACTTAAACAGTTTTTTCCTTGCTAACGCATATTTCCTGCTGCTACATAAGTTTATTTTGGTCAGCCACAAATCTCATCGAAACTCTTCGCCTCTCAAGAAGTCAATGCCCCAAGACGTGTTCAAAATGCTTGCCTACGACATCAACGGAAAACATGAACCGCTCTCGCTTCGACTCGATGACTCGGCGCACTACTTCTGCAATAATACTCGCACAGACAGATGTTATTCTGTCTGTGTGTTTGAGCGCTGTGTGTTTGAGCGCTGTGTGTTTGAGCGCTGTGTGTTTGATGCATGGGTGTGTGCGTGTGTGAGTGATTGTGTCAAGTTTTCGCGCTCTAATTAACTTTTGAGATGTTATTCTGTCCTTCATGTCATTAACAGCACTGGGCTCTGTTACGTAAACTCGATCTTTACCTTAGCCCCAAAGGGAAAAGTCAACCGGGGAAAGGTCAGGAGATTTTGGTGGCCAAAAGATTGCTTTTGCACGCCCAATCCACTGTCGTGGATCTGTTCAACCAGTTCTTCACCCTGGTAAACAAATGTGGTGACGGTCCATTGTTCTGAAGCCGTACTTGGCGCAGGTCGCTCAGGGAAACACTGCAGACAAGGTAATCAACGACAACACCTAATATTTCTTCTGTGTACATCTTTCCGTTCAAGTAGTCCTCAAAAAGTGAGGTCCAATGGTCCTGTCCCCGAGTGTGCCGTACCACACACTCACACTCCAGCAAACTTGATGCTTGGGCTGTCTCAGCCAGTGTGGGTTTTCTTGTGCCCAATAATGGGCGTTGTGAAGATTAACACTTCCGTTTCGGCAAAACCGAGCTTCATCAGTCCAAATGATTCTGTGCAAGAAGTCTTTTTCTTGATCAGTTTTGATGAGGCCCCAGTTGCAGAAGTCAACTCACCTTTCCAAGTCCACCTTATTTAGGTCCTGATGAAAGTAAATGTGATGCGGATGGATCTTATGCTTTCTTAGAGCATTTGTCACTTTTCCGACACTGCAACTACACTCATCGGTGATCTGTCGGATGATGAGCTCTGGCATCGAGGTTACGTACGCGACAACGTCGATTTCAGAGTCTTCATCGACAGTTGCCTTTGTGGTCCATCTTGGAAGGTGGACAGAGCCTGTAGTGCAAAAGTGTAAATAGGTTTATGAAAGTGGTCCTTGTTGGAAGGGGATGGTGTCAGTGACGAGACACGTAAGGCTTTATTGCTAACGAAGCGTTGCCATTCAGTTAAAGCATTGCAAGCACAACGTCTCATTTTTCTTTGGTAGAATACTTCACGCCAGAAGCAGTCATATTACCTCGAAAGAACTCCACGTAGATTTCCTTGGTGGACCTTCAATGCAGAGACGCTATGCTTCCAGAGGCACCCTAGTACAGGGTGGTCAAGCTAACGCGTTCACAAGAAGATATCTCCGTGTCATTTAAAGTCACGAAACAACGTCAAGAAAAATGGTCTCCTGTTATCTGGTTCATGAGCATCACGCGTGAGGCTCATGGCGCACCGCGCGGTCACATTTTGATTTCACCGGCCGAGAGGGTAAGGAAAATTGTTATCACCGATGTCTACGCTTCCGCCCTCTTCACACCAGACGCAACAGATGCGTCAGTTTGCGTGGACCCTTGCCTTCTTAAATGCGTAGTCATGCGAAAGAAATTAAACTTTGAAGCCATCTCGTAGTACAGGCGTGCTACAAAAATATTCCAATTGAAACTGTACAAACACCACTGCCTAAATTTTTTTTTCAATATAAACATGGCAACTTACCGCAGCCAGTGAAATGTCAATTAATAATTTAGTTATTTGGCCTGCTGACAGCATCAATTATTATCTAACTTTCTATCGCCCTGGCCGCTTAACGTATTCGCTCAAGTGGTTTTCACGTGCCTTCGAGTGCCTAGTTAAAAAAATAATAAAGCTTAGTCTTGAACACCCGGTAAATCCGGGACATGACGGCGGCGGCAAAAGTCAGCCAAGCGTCTGTAGTATTGCTATCCCAATAAAAAGACAGTGCATCTCTGTTCTCTTTCTCCGTTGTCATCTTGTGTGCGCTGTATCAACCAAGATGAACGCATACCAACTTACTCAAGCGTCTATTCTTATGAAATTAAGTGATGTCGCACGACCCTCATACTTCCCGACTGCAAGTGCGCTTAGCGTGTGAAAAGTGTGTGGCAGTTTCCCGACGGGACGTGGAAATAATGCGGCAGTGATCTGTGCTCGACACGCGAACTGCGATTGTCTGACAACCGCAGTCCCCGTTTGTTCGCAAGTGGCACTCGTGTAATTCAAGGCGTGACATTGAATTCCTCACCTTTGGCGTTGCAGTCACCTGCTGGTCGGACGCGTCGCGGAAGGAGAAGCTGCGGGAGTGCCGCACCATGTGCCGTCGGCCATGCGGGTGAGCTCAATGAAATGTCGCCCGTCTTCTGCTCAGATGCGGAGTTCACTTGTTCTCTTCGTTTCCTCCCTTAAGAGCCACTCCGCCCCCTAGTCGATACGCTGGTACAGCTGGAGTGACATCTGCAGTTCGAAACTGGCCATATCTGAGCTTAACGTGCCTGCCTTGCAGTTTCCGTCTTTGTTCATCACAGGGGCCCCGACACCTTCTTCGGTTGTCAGAAGCACTGTCAATTGTGCCGCACGGCAAAAAAGTATATAAAAAACGCAGATACCACGTTCTCTGGGAATCGATGATATACGAAGCACGAATGCGCAAGTTTGATAGTTACTTTAAAATCAGCCCTACGTTACGAGGCGGACGTAAATTATACCACACATGACTTCCATGCCATGATTATCATGTTAGAATGTGTCATTTACCTTCGTCATCTATTCACGTCACGTGAAGCCAAATTTAGTATCACGTTCTCTCATATGTGAAGCTAGCAAAACGACCACGAGCGTGCTATGAGCGTAGCGTGTAGTCGTGTTTTGCACGACACATATATCAAGTATAATATGTTTGTACGAGTCATTTATCTGCGTCTTCCGCTCGCGTAATATAATAACAAATTTGGTATGTATAAGCTAGCCAAAAGGTGCGAGCACATCATCACAGCGTGGTATTTTGTCATGGTTTTACATGACACTCATGTCATGATTATCATGTTTGCATCAGTCATATACCTTCGTCATCCATTGACTTCACGTAACGCCAAACTTGGTATATTTGAAGCTATCGAAGCGGTCACGAGCGCATCATGATATGTGGGGTTTAACGTCCCAAGACCACCATTTGATTATGAGAGACGCCGTAGTGGAGGGCTCCGGAAATTTCGACCACCTGGGGTTCTTCAACGTGCACCCAAATCTGAGCACACGGTCCTACAACATTTCCGCCTCCATCGGAAATGCAGCCGCCACAGCCGGGATTCGAACCCGCGACCTGCGGGTCAGTAGCTGAGTACCTTAGCCACTAGACCACCGCGGCGGGGCCATCGACGAGCGCATCATGAGTGTGGCATGTAGTCATGCCTAATCATTACATAAAAAGAATGACATGCATGTCGTTATTTTTGTAGGGTCTGTCACTTTCGTTCGTCATGCAGTCATGTCATACTATACCTGTTTTGCAAAATGTCACGTGAACAAGACCACTGATACAGCAGCGAAACCATGAAATGCAAATCGTGACATTCATGACATACATATGATTATTTTCATGTTGTGACTAATCAATTATGCTCGTGAGACATTCATGTTGTGCCATACCATTTTTGCTATCGATATCATTATCGAGACGGTCAGGAGAGCTAAAAGCCGTAGACAGACAGACAGACAGACAGACAGACAGACAGACAGACAGACAGACAGACAGACAGACAGACAGACAGGCAGGCAGGCAGGCAGGCAGGCAGGCAGGCAGATAGATAGATAGATAGATAGATAGATAGATAGATAGATAGATAGATAGATAGATAGATAGATAGATAGATAGATAGATAGATAGATAGATAGATAGATAGATAGATAGATAGATAGATAGATAGATAGATAGATAGATAGATAGATAGATAGATAGATAGATAGATAGATAGATAGATAGATAGATAGATAGATAGATAGATAGATAGATAGATAGATAGATAGATAGATAGATAGATAGATAGATAGATAGATAGATAGATAGATAGATAGATAGATAGATAGATAGATAGATAGATAGATAGATAGATAGATAGATAGATAGATAGATAGATAGATACGCTCAAGGTCGCCGAAGTTCGCTCAGAAATGCTTTGCATTCAAAACAGGGTTCGCTTGACACTCTTTCTGCTGTTGTTCGCGATAGTTCGCACTAATTTCTTATAAAGAGGCGCGCAGTGCTTGTAGAAATCTCAATAAACGAGGTAGCCCATTAATCCTGACGACGTACTCAAGAAAGTGCTTGTGAGTAATTACACTTCCTGAATGGCGTGATTCTGAGCAGCGAGTCCGTTACTTTCCTCGTCGCCCCTGGACGCTGTCCAGACAGCTGCTGCAAATGAGGCCCGCCTATAAGCGTTATCAATGAACACTTGTCGTGACTGTCTCGTTGTCTGACGGTATTTGTGCGCTTTCTTCGCAGGATGTCGATGTATGCCGCGAACATCTTTGGCAGCGACTACAAGGACGCAGAACCGTGAGTTGCCGCAACTCAGACTCCATAAAGGGTCTTCTGGACAAACTCATGAGTGAACCTGTCGCGCTGCGACACGCCAGGACCCGTGCGCAGGAGTCCTGGCGAACGCATGAAGATGGGAGTGAGAGGGAGGGAACGCATTTGGGCTCACGCAAACAACACCGCAGTGGATACTTGATCCGAAATCCACGCGCGTGCTTCGACCATGGTTGGCACGAAAGACGTACCAATTGTTGTTATGGTGAACAAACTAAATGCAGACAGAAAGGAAATAGTTACGACCATTAGTCACCAGCCCCTTAATTAGTGCTCTATTTACTGAATTCGCGCCATAATTCATGGAGGTTCTTGAATGCATGTTTTTTTGTAATTTTTTATTCGACTGCTCAGATTGTAGAGTGCAACAGCTCCAAGAAGACTGCCGCATATTGTACGCTTCGCATTTTATCAATAGCTCTGTATGATTAGGTCACTTCTCACTCCACGTTCCCTTGCCTTTCAGGCTACTTGAAGTCAGCAAATAGGAGCCCGTAAATTGCCCCCAAATGAACATTTATGAGAATATTGAAGCGTTTTCGTCCGCCCATGCTTGCGCATTTGATGTGATTCGTTTAAATTATTTTAATACCTTGAAATTGACCAGCGAGATGCTCTTATGAATGCACAGAACATTCAATTAAAAGGCTAAGACCTCACAGTTGCGCTGATCGGTAAGTGCTCATTCTCAGAGTGACAAGACGTGCAGACACGGGCGCAAGTAACAAATTGATAAGCACAAAACGTCGCCTAAAAACTGAAATGCCCAGGCGAACCTACGAGTCCGGCGTCGATTAACTCTGATAAAGAGCATATCAAATGCCTTAACAGTAATTTCTCACGTAGACCGAATTGATGGGCTCGATTATTGCCTGGACACGCCCATTTATGTACTCATGCCTTCTTTTCTCGCCGTTGTGCACCTTTAGTCGGCGTTGGTGGTGTCTTTTGATTTATTTGATTGATGTTTGGGGTTAACGTCCCAAAACCACCATATGATTATGAGAGACGCTGTAGTGGAGGCCTCTGGAAATTTCGACCACCTGGGGTTCTTTAACGCGCACCCAAGTTTGAGCACACGGGCCTACTACATTTCCGCCTCCATCGGGAATGCAGCCGCCACAACCGGGATTCAATCCCGCGACCTGCGGGTCAGCAGCCGAGTACCTTAGCCACTAGATCACCGAGGCGGGGAGTTGGTGGTGTCTTGAATTGTTTCTTGTGCCCGCATTTGTAAGCCCTTTCATTTAGGTCAAAGCTCATGAAGCTTATTACGTTAAATGCCAGCTTACATATCTTAGTTGGGCAAGAAATAATTACCCCCTATGCCAACCACCACAAACTTGGTCGCCAACATTCCACTTTGATTTCGAAACAACTAGTGGTCAACATAACTATAGATGTGCCTTTGGAAAACACCAAGCATATATACACAGTGCCTCGAACATCAAAGGTTAGGCAGGAGTGGCTCGTCAGTATGGGACTAAAAGCACAGCGATAGCCCATGTTTCGTTTCAGCTCTAGCAAACCGATGGGGCGTGTGAAGTCGACAGCTTATTCTAACGAAGAAAAATAAATAAATTAGCAGTGATTCCGAATTAAACAAATTGACACACATGCCAGCCACATCGCTGCCTATTGACTCCGTCCCATGCAAGTCTACTTTTTGTTTGTTTCCACGTGAAAGAGTGCACAGAATATATGAAACTGTGGTTATTGTCGTTGCTTCCGTTCTTGCCAGCATCAAAACTTCCGCCCAGTGCGTAAATGACGCTGAAAACCTGCGGCTCGATTCAATAAGAGATGGTATGCTTGCACTTCAATAGCTCCAGGTCACGTGGCGTGTGACGTCGCTGCAAGCCTGGCTTTAGCATTATTAGCGATACTGGCAAAACAGCGAAAATCGCGAGTCAGCACGGCGGGCACTTTATACTCTACCCGTTTCCAGTGATACGGGCCAACCACCAGCAGTGGCATATTAGCGATGCTTGTGCAGACAAAAGCTTGCCTTTGACTCAATTTGTACGTGCGGGTGGCATGACGTCACAACGCCACAAGTGACGTCTCAGCTAAGCTCTGTCTGTTTCATTGTTGTACTACGTTAAAAAAAAGCAGTCGTTATTTTTAAGTCTGTTTCTGGCGTTTTTTTCCCACCACAGTCACGAAATCTACGTCGTGCTCCTTCTCGGATCCTATCGAAGGAAAATCATCGAGTCCAGGCCTATGCTGACGGTAAGAGAACTCTGCGCCTCTGCTATCACATCAGCAGAACCTCCCAAAGTAGGAATGGGCGTCGCCTACATGCCCCGTTGTCCATTAGAGAATCCATGCTTGCAAAATCATATATATATATATATATATATATATATATATATATATATATATATATATATATATATATATATATATATATATATATATATATATATGTGTGTGTGTGTGTGTGTGTGTGTGTGTGTGTGTGTGTGTGTGTGTGTGTGTGTGTGTGTGCAAGAGTGCGGCGATGGCGTAGTGGTTAGAGCATCCGCCTCGCATGCAAGAAGTCCATGGTTCAAATCCCGGTGCAGCGCAGTTCCCAACCGGATTAAAAAAAAATAAAAAATCCGCGTGTTGATGGAACTGCATTAAGAGGCCTGGGGTGCGGCCTCACCGGCAACCACCGCCGGGAATGCACTCCCTCACCAGAGAAGGATTGGCCACCCTAGTGCAGTATCTGGCCACTACCTCCCACATGCATACGTCAAATAACTCACGGCCCTCAGTCCCCAGCAGCTGCGAAGCAACTGACCACGGCGGTGGTCAGATCTGCAACGCAGCAGAGGGTGATAAGAATCTCTGGATCCGGACAGGCCGCCATTGGAACCTGAACTTGGCAACGTTTAATGCTAGAACCTTATCTAGTGAGGGAAGTCTAGCTGTACTATTCGAGGAGCTAGAGGGTGTTAAATGGGATATAATAGGGCTCAGTGAGGTTAGGAGGACAGATGAGGCTTATACGGTGCTACAGAATAGGCACGTCCTTTGCTATCGGGGCTTGGCAGACAGAAGAGAACTGGGAGTGGGGTTCCTAATTCACAGAAGCATAGCTGGCAACATAGAGGAATAGTATAGCGTTAATTAAAGGGTGGTAGGTATCGTAATTAAACTAAATAAAAGATACAAAATGAAAGTAGTACAGGCTTACGCGCCTACGTCCAGCCATGATGACGCTTCAGTTGAAAGCTTCTATGAAGACGTGGAATCGGCAATGAGTAAGGTAAAAACACAGTATACTATAGTGATGGGCGACTTTAATGCAAAGATAGGAAAGAAGCAGGCTGGAGTCCAGGCAGTAGGAGATTACGGCATCGGTACTAGAAACGCCAAAGGAAAGCTACTAGTAGAATTCGCAGAACGAAATAATTTACGGATTTTGAATACCTTCTACCTAAAACGAAAAAACTGCAAGTGGACATGGAGGAGCCCTAACGGCGAAAATAAGAACGTAATAGACTTTATAATGAGTGCCCACTCAGGCATCGTGCACGATGTGGAAGTGGTTGGCAAGGTACGATGCAGTGACCATAGAATGGTACGGTCTCGAATTCGCCTAGACTTGAATAAGGAACGACAGAAACTGATACGCAAGAAGCCAATCAATGAGCTAGCACTGAGAGGGAAAGTGCAGGAATTCTAAGTGTCGCTGCAGAACAGGTACTCGGCTCTTAGTGAGGAAACCAACCTTAGCGTAGATACAATGAATGATAATCTGACGAGTATCATTAAGGAGTGTGCAGTGGAAGTTGGAGGCAGGGTAGTTACACAGGACACTGGCAAGCTTTCCCAGGAAACGAAGAACCTAATTAAGAAGCGTCAAATCATGAAAGTGTCAAGTACAACAGACAAAATAGAACTGGCAGAGCTTTCGAAGTTGAATAATAGACGTAAGGTATGCGACGTAAGAAGGTATAACATGGAGAGAATTGAACATGCTCTGAAAAACGGAGGTAGCGTCAAAGCAGTGAAGAGGAAACGTAAGATAGGCAAAAGTCAGATGTATGCACTAAGGAACAAAGAGGGCTAAATAACTACCAATATGGATGGGATAGTTAAAATAGCGGAGGAGTTTTACAGAGTTCTGTACAGTACCCGAGACAACCACGACCTTAATACTATAAGAACTAGCAGTAACCCAGATGACACCCCACCAGTAATGATAGAAGACGTCAGAAAAGCTTTGGAGAGCATGCAAAGAGGCAAAGCTGCTGGTGAGAATCAGGTAACATCAGATCTGCTGAAAGATGGAGGACAGATTGCGTTAGAAAAACTAGCCACCCTGTTTACGAGGTGTCTCCTGACGGGAAGAGTACCAGAGTCTTGGAAGAACGCTAACATCATCTTGATACATAAGAAAGGAGATGACAAGGACTTGAAGAATTACAGGCCGATCAGCTTGCTCTCTGTAGTATACAAGCTATTTACAAAGGTAATTGCTAACAGAGTAAAGAAAACATTAGAATTCAATCAACCAAAGGAACAAGCAGGATTTCAAACAGGCTACTCAACAATCGACCGTGCCCCGCCGCGGTGGTCTAGTGGCTAAGGTACTCGGCTTCTGACCCGCTGGTCGCGGGTTCGATACCCGGCTGCGGCGGCTGCATTTCCGATGGAGGCGGAAATGTTGTAGGCCCGTGTGCTCAGATTTGGGTGCACGTTAAAGAACCCCAGGTGGTCGAAATTTCCGGAGCCCTCCACTACGGCGTCTCTCATAATCATGAAGTGGTTTTGGGACGTTAAACCCCACAAATCAACCAATCAAATCAACAATCGACCGCATTTATACTATCAATCAGGTAATAGAAAAATGGTCAGAATACAGCCAACCAGTATACATAGCCTTCATTGATTACGAGAAGGCATTTGATTCAGTCGAAATATCAGCAGTCATGCACACACTGCAGAATCAGGGCGTAGATGAAGTATATATAAACATTCTGGAATAAATCTACAGGGGATCAACTGCTACCATAGTGCTTCATAAAGAAAGCAACAGAATACCAATCAAGAAGGGTGTAAGGCAGGGGGACACAATCTCCCCAATGCTAATTACCGCGTGCTTACAGGAGGTTTTCAGAAGCCTAGAATGGGAACAGTTAGGGATAAGAGTTAATGGAGAATACCTTAGTAACCTGCGCTTCGCCGATGACATTGCATTGCTGAGTAACTCAGGAGACGAATTGCAACTCATGATTACGGAGTTAGACAAGGAGAGCAGAAAGGTGGGTCTTAAAATTAATCTGCAGAAAACGAAAGTAATGTACAACAACCTCTGAAAGGAGCAGCGCTTCGAGATAGGTAATTGTGCACTTGAAGTTGTAAAAGACTATGTCTACTTAAGGCAGGTAATAACCGCAGAGCCTAACCACGAGATTAAAGTAACTAGAAGAATAAGAATTGGGTGGAGCACATTCGGCAAGCACTCTCAAATTATGATAGGTACATTGCCACTATCCCTCAAGAGGAAGGTATATAACAGCTGTATCTCTCCGGTACTTAGCTGCGGAGCAGAAACCTGGAGACTTACAAAGAGGTTTCAGCCTAAATTGAGGACGACGCAGCGAGCAATGGAAAGAAAAATGGTAGGTGTAACCTTAAGAGACAAGAAGAGAGCAGAGTGGATTAGGGAACAAACGGGGGTTAAAGATATCATAGCTGAAATAAAGAAGAGCAAATGGACATGGGTCGGGCATGTAGCGCGTAGACAGGATAACCGCTGGTCATTAAGGGTAACTAACTGGATTGCCAGAGAAGGGAAGCGGGTTAGGGGGAGACAGAAGGTTAGGTGGGCAGATGAGATTAAGAAGTTTGCGGGTATAAATTGGCAGCAGCAAGCACAGGACCGGGTTAACTGGCGGAACATGGGAGAGGCCTTTGTCCTGCAGTGGACGTAGTTGGACGTAGTCAGGCTGATGATATATATATATATATATATATATATATATATATATATATATATATATATATATATATATATATATATATATATATATATATATATATATATATATATATGTATATATATATGAGATATAACAGACAGTAATGCCAAGGAATGTACAGGGGAAGTTATTATAACCAATGGAATGTAAATAAGAAGAAAGAAAAGTGGATGAAAAAATTACCAACTGTGAGCAGGAAACGAACCTACGACCTTCGAATTACGCGTTCGATGCTCTATCCACTGAGCTATCACAGCGGCCCTCCCTCCATCCACTTTTTTGGGTTTATCTGTGAATTTAGAAGTAGGAGCGACAGTCAGCGCCATCTATAAGCCAAACAACGAGTGTGAAAACACTCTTATGCGCATGTTTGGCGTCACGTAGCACGTGAACTTATTATGAGCGGGCAGCTGATTAATTGTCCCTCTTATACAACCTAAACACACCAAGTCTGCCAGTACGAGACCCTCGTTCAATGAAATAAGGGAAAGAAGTGTATACCTAAGGGCTCGTTTTTCCGTGTCTTAACACAATATTAATGAGATATAACAGACAGTAATGCCAAGGAATGTACAGGGGAAGTTATTATAACCAATGGAATGTAAATAAGAAGAAAGAAAAGTGGATGAAAAAATTACCAACTGTGAGCAGACACGGAAAAACGAGCCCTTAGGTATACACTTCTTTCCCTTATATATATATATATATATATATATATATATATATATATATATATATATATATATATATATATATATATATATATATATATATATATATATATATATATATATATATATATATATATCAGCCTGACACACCAGCCTGACACATCAGCCTGACACACCATAATTAATGCTCTTCGGTCACTCTAGTACCACCAAGTATTGAGCGCAGATGCGTTTTTTTATAGCGAAGCATTTCTTTGCGTATTGCTGGCAATTTGACCGTTTCTACCTGCGTATATATCCGTCTATCTATCTAAGCGCCTATGTCTGGGTGCTCTCCTGGTTTTCTCCGTAACTTGGGATAGATCGAACTTAGTATAAGCTTGGTACTGCTGCTCATGACAATGTGAAAATGTCATCGCTTATTACGTGAAACCCTTTCCTCCAGACACGTGTAGCCCATACTGCGGTATGCACCACGTGTGTTATACATCTACCGGGGAACGGTGAGAACAGTAATTCCAGCGTGCCAGCGTTAAGAAAAAGCCATACATCGGCAGCGTTGACCAGACGAATATGCTATGGTCGTAGCTGGAATCAAACCCAATCATTCCGTGGGGTGACATGACCGAGGCACTGCTTCATCAACCAGGAATCAGCCTTTATTCTGCGCTAAGTGACGAGTATATGTAAGGCCGGTGTGACGTCACCAGTCACAACAGATACAACATACAAACTGCTGCTAACACAAACAGCATGGTTTCATACTGCTGTGTATGCAGCTGACGTTTCACGTTACCAAAAGTTAAGGGAAAAGGGGGTTAAGTTAAGAGAGGGGAGGGGGCTATTGTGCGCGTCATTACTTTGATTAAAGGGAAGCTGAAGCATTATTATAAAAAATGACTTAGGAGCGTGTAAGGACAGTTTGATCCCTGCTGAATTAGAAAAACGATGAGAGAGTTGTCAAAGCGCACGCCAATAGCACTTTTTTGGTGAAAAAACAGTGGCTGTGGCCGCCGGGCTTCTTGAGATGCAGAGCGAACACGGTGACGTCATTCTCGACATGTGACGTCATCTGCAACAGCAGCACTGCTGCAGTGTGGCCTCTTCGATTAGTTCCTGCAACGGCACGTCAAGGGTTCGTCAGAGAAGCCGTGCTTGAAGATAAGAAAGAACACTTGCTCCGGGCCAGATAAAACGAAGATGACGTGTGTTTCCACGCCTACACTTTTAGCGCACTCACGAGGACGGAGCAAGACAAGCTTTTCCTTCGCCTGTTTTAAATCTCCTGCTGCTGCAACCACGAAAAAAATTATGACATCGTCAACAATAATGTCAGTCCTTCTAAACACGAAGTTTGATTGAATTCTAAAATCCTTTCAGCTTCTCTTTAAGCTTACTTAGTGCACTTTCTGAGTGTTCACAAATCCCGCAAGCGACATAGATAAGAGCAACAGCTACAAGATTGATTGATATGAAGGGTTTAACGTCCTAAAACTACCATTATGATAGACGCTGTAATGGAGGGCTAGGGAAATTTCGACTACCTGGGGTACTTTAACGGGCGCACGAACAGGTACAACAGGATTGGCTTATATCCTATCGGATAAGCGCCGCTACTGTTGTGTCTTCCGTCTTTGCTGTTTGCGCGCTTTATCGATGAAAACTGAGCTTCGGTTGCATTACTTTACTCCCTGCTCCGATTCATTACTAGCAGTGCAAGCAGCTCACAGAAGTGGGTTAGCTAGTACACTCTTAGAAAAAATGGACCATCTCCCCAAAGAGAACCCTGGTGGGTTGCGAAGCAGCAGGTGGAGAGGGTGAAGCGAGGAAGAAGTGTATTGCGAGTAGGCGGAGTATGTGACTGCTGCGGGCACGGCGGCGAGCGTGCTGTGGGTGAGGTAATAAGGCCAGAGTGCACCTACGAGGGAAGCGTTCGAGGGAAGCGGGACGTCAACGCAGAGCTGCGACTTGACCTACATTGCACCGCTCCAACATTTGTGGCAAGGGGAACGCGTTGGTTCACGTTCGCACGGACGTACGTCCGGCGTTACACGCGTGCAAAATAACAAAAAACGCCGACCAAGGTGAAATACACCGAACTTAAAAAGACGCTTCGGCTCCCCACACGGGAGCCTTGTTTACAGTGACCGCAAATGGTGTAGTGCGCCCTTCTTATGCATGTTTTATCACGTGTTGCAGACATCGCGCGTACACAGAGGGGAGTGTCCCAATATTTCTGTTCAACGCATGCGCAGTAGTTTGAATGGCCAGAGATTCCATGTGCAATCGTGGTAACAACTTTCTTTCTGTGGCAATGATGCAGGCTTTATGCCAGTCGATAGCGTGCCCAGTAGACGCAACATGTTCTGCGAGGGCATTAGAAGCTACTTTCTTGTTCTTGACGTCACGCGTGTGTCAAAAAGATGCTTCCCATCTAAAATATATTCTGGGAGTAGTTCGGCTGCACAACAATAATCGTCATCTAACTAGCTCCCGTTTCCTTTCGTGAAAGCCTGGCGCTGGCCACTTTCGGTCGAGAATGCTATGTCGCACAGATAACGCACGCGCCGTTCGCGACCGCGAACTACCGGAACCATGGTGATAACGCGAGGACAGTACTCGCAGTAGATGACGATTATTTTTGTGTAGCACAAACGCTCAGCGAATACTCGATTTTTATTGTGTGTCAGGACGATTAAGGTATACTTATAATTTAAGCAATACATGCCCAAAAATAGCGTGCGTTTTTAGCCTTGTTCACAACACCACTCGAATGAAGGTGTAAATTAGGGTTTGAAAAAGTGCTCTATGAGGGTGTAATAAAGGTGTTTTGGGGTGCCTTTAACGAAAATTTTTGTATTACAGTCTTAAGGGTGTAAACATTTTTACTGCGTACTTAAGTGACATCCACTACTGTTGGGCTCCGTACCATTAATAAGGTGTATACCATCCGCGCAAGCACAAGCGCTACAGTTAGTATAAGGTATGCAGGGCGGCATGGTTGTTGTGGGGTGCAGTGCACATGAGTGCTGCAAGCTCCCGTTCCGCCATTCGGACGCGGAAGACACGCAGAAAGGTGGCTCACTACTTCACACGGTTCGCGAGTGCTTGGTACAAGAAGCCCACCGGAAGGTGCGTCTTGCAGGAGCCGTCTGGTTCCGAGTTGATTGTTTGGCACTCACGTGCGCCGTTTGCGAATGCTGTAACGACGCGGATGTGCCGGCTGAGTCATTAGACAGTTACAATTTACCGTTAGCATGATAGCGGAGGTTAAGAGATTGGCGTTACCGTGCAGCAAACGGTCGTTGTGGACAGCATCTAATAGTTTAGCCGGATAGCGTTTACGTTGTTTACGTGCCCCAGCTGGGACGGTGGAGCCACCTATCGGAAGGATGAGAAGTAAGAACAGTGAAAATAAAAAGGAAACGAGAATGTTTGCCTATGCCACCGCACGAAGCATCGTTAGAAGATTATTTTAGTGATAATAAAGTAAATAAATATGAGCAACGTACCAAACGTGAAAACATCTATGTTGCCGATTCGTTTACACCGATCTTGTAGTTAGGCCTAGACGCGTTCGAAAAGGGAAGCTATCTCAAAAACTACGCCAACTTATTCGTAATACTCGGTCATTGAAGTTAACTGAAGGCAAGCGAAGCCACTTTAAGCAGTCGTTTGCAGCGAACAAAGTGAATCTTTCAACAACTACGCCAAAATCGCTTCAAAGCAGGTGACCGAGAGCACCGCCATGTTTCACGTACACTGCGTACAGCTACGTTAACACGGTAACGCGAAATCTGAAAAATAGCACGCGTGCAGTAAGTGGTACGGGTGACGTACGTATCTGCGCATGCGCATTTTGATTCCGCTATCATGGTGCGCCCGGTATCCCGGTAAGCCCGGTATACTATAACTGTCTATTGTTGAGGTACGCATATTGACCTTTGGTGACAATCAATGCCTCCTTGACAATACGGCTTTCCGAGCATGCGGTTGAGCTTGTCTTCCCGCTTCACAGCATAACCGAGTGTTCTAGGGATGGCGGGGCGCATCCCTGTCGCATGCATGTATTGTCAGGGCACAGGGCCTCACACCACGTTTACGGTGGCTTTTACGAGGCGCCAGTTAGTGCGCGAGCTGACGGAGCTCGAGTCCGGGAAAGGCTACCGGGGGAGTCAGCCGATACACGGGCTAACATGGGGTAGAGTGTAACGACACGCGTCACGCAGAGAACCTATCCCCTCGTATGTTGTATTTTGTTACGTGCATTTTACCAATGCAATGTCTGCTATGAACGCGTTTCTGCAATTAGTTGTGCTGATGCGAGACCCCACATGTGATTGGCTTGTGTGGAGACCCTTCGTTTGACCGAGGGTTGAAAGGAGAGTGTTTGGATCTGAAAGAACAGCAGAGATTCGGGTTTGGACTCCGGCAGACGCCTGAGTGCTGTATAATAAAGCGTCTCTTCACCGGACAACGGATCTTCTTTTCCGCTGCCACCGAGCACACAAGACATCTAGGGACGCCCTTTCCGAACTTCAAGCTTCTTCCTTACTTAGCTATTGTAGAAGCTAGTCGAGGAAGTTGAAATTAACTGCTACCTACATTACAGCTTACCGCTTATGGTGATGGCAATACCCATGTCACTCTTGCCATCATTATGCAACGTTAAAAAACTGATTTTATAAAAATATATGCGACTCTTCAACATAATTGCCTGTGCGTACAGCATTCGTACATATGTTTAGCGCAATTTCGCAATGGTTCGCTCAACGAAAAATTACACCAAGGTCAACTTCTCTCCGCATGCTCATGACATCGATACCATGGTATGTGGGTTCTGCAGGATATTATTTTATCAAGTCCGTGCTTAACTCCACGATTGATGAAGCCCTCTGTGCCACTGTGCTCATCGCATGCTTACAGCTATGGAAGCGAATAGTCGAAATAGCCAGTCCCGTCGAACAATAAAGCCCTACACCAGATCGTACCTTCCTTCGTTTGAACACAAATACAATACACAGTGAGATTTGTAAGTGAGTGAGCGTTAATTAGGGCTAACTAATGCAGGTGTGTTAATACAGCTTTTTTGTGTGAATCCTGAACACACGCCACCGTTACCTTTCAAGCGAAGCATGGCACCTCGACCACCATGGGCTCGATGCCGGGTCATATGAGAAGCATTGTTGAACGCCGTCACCCGATGTCCGCGTAAACCAGCACCCCCTTCGGCTTATAAAAAAGTTAGCCTGCTGCCTGGGAGAACCCTCGACTAGCGTAAGCGTCCGCGCACCTGAAGTTCATTCGGGAAGGCACCCGATGTTGGATTACGCACGACGTCCCTATCAGGCCGTGATCATGACTGACTGCATACTATAGCATGACCTAAGGGCACTGCTGTTGTGTATGTTTCAAACCAAAGTACCATGATCGCCGCCTCAAATATTGCTACGTACGAGTGGCGCAGCGATCCACATGATGAAGAGGAGGACGACAGCGGATATACTGGCGCGAGCTAATCTGTGTGGCTAGCGCTGCTTGCCTAACCGCCAGTAAATACATCGGTGTCTACTCTTGCGAGTAGGAATCCTTCTCGTAACAATGTCATAACCACTCGAAAGTTACTGCGCATAAAGAAGAGACAAGACCCACAGAGCACTGTATATCCCACCCGGTACTGGCACACTTGCATCAGTGACTGAACAACAAGTCAAGTGCATAACGATTTTATGGCGTGCCTTTTGAGTCACTTCTCTTGTATCATTAATTCCCTATGACTACTCCCTTTAGCTAACGCTAAGGATGAAACAGGAGAAAGCTCTTACGAGTCACCCGAAGCTTTACACTGTCAATCAACCTTTCCTATCTGCGTCTCACTTGCTGCACTTCTTTTAGAGGCGCCGGCGCACTTTCGACGAAGCGACGGTTATAAAGTCACCATCATCATCATGTCCGCCATGTGCGTCATAAATTTCGATTAACTGTGACACCACGACGAAGTGACAAAATGACGTCATCTTATTGCATGACGTCACTGACGACGCCATCATTTCGTCTAGGCCTCACGCTGCAACACCAAGCCATGCGAATTCCCTTGACTCTCAGCATATGTTGGGCCTGAATGAATAGCCACATTACGCCGGTGTAGCAGTTGTGCTGTGCATGGTGCAGTGGTAGGGGTGTTGGCCCCAAGGCTCAACCCTGCCGCGGCATTTCGATGGAGGCGAAATGGCCCTGTGCGATGTCAGTGTGCGTCAAGAACCCCAGGTGGTCGAAATTTTCGGAGCCGTTCACTGCGGCATCCCTCATAAGAATATTGTGTTTTTAGGAGGTTAAAGCCCACACAGTAAAAAATAAAAACTTCGTGGTTGTCTTACGGCACAAAGCAGCCGCCTGAGACACACCGTAGCGCAGGATAGCTGTTGGTGGCTACATTGAGCCAAACTGGTACTTTCCGACCCCCATATGGCCACAAAAAATTCAAGTCGGCGCCATGGCTATTTCCTGGCTATTTCGAACTTGTATGTGGCCGCATTTACTGGCTATTTCTGCGTGTTTTATGAAGGTAAAATAGAAAGCTAGTGTGAAGTTTTTGCAAGCTTTCCTGTCTACTTGTCCTTCCACCTTATCAGATTATCATGCTGAAACGTCAAAGAAATATCCGGAGTAGCAAGGGCCTGACCTGTTCAAATTTGACCAAACTGTGGTACTTGAAACTGAACTAGTGTAACTTGCTGTAAATTTCAGTCCACGGCGTCAAGGAAAAAGCGCTTCAACGTTTAATGTCCCCAATAACGCGTTGGCACGAAATTACTTTTGCGAGACCTCTATCTATTGTACACGAACTGTATGCTGGTGCACTGAAAGTTTCTTTATTATTGATCATTTTATTTGCAACTTGCCTTCAGCTTTGAAACCAAGCAAGAGGACTGACACTTCGTTTTGGCTCGCTTAAAATCATATCTACTAGTGAATCATATTGACAATATTACTCTATATATAATCACTTTTTTAGTTGCCCACTAGTTTGGCGTTGAGACTAAACGACATGGCTGCTTGGCTAATTTTAGCAATTGAGTTATGGCTCGCTTTCAGATCTACCCAACGGCAGCCCTTTCATAGCGTGCTGACTGAAAAGTCGGGCGACACACTTTCTTAGAATCGGCGGTGCAGTCCGGATTTAACCGGTCACGGAGCTGCTACGTGCGCATACCGCGCTCACGAGTGCTTCTTTTGCGGCATTCCGTCCTTCGCTCCATTCTCACTCTGCAGCTTTGCGGCGTTTCCGCCCAAGGAGGCGTGCCCGGAAGATATCGCCGCTACTTCCGGGAGTTTCACAAGCCGGAAGGATTTCCCAGGGTTACATAACGATGCTAGGTGGCATGCAACAAGCGGAGCACTGATGCTGAAAGACAACATAAATTTGGGCTCGCTCGCTCAGACATCATAGCGAAGAGAGTTCTCCCTATATTTTCTATTGGCAGATCTGGGGCAGCGCTCTCGTGAAATCCACTCCACGGAGCAACTTTTTTCTACTCCGTAAAAATTGGCAGATTCGACCGGAAGCCGCAAGCTCCCTGTGCCTTGAAACGGTTCTAACATTGGGCTTGCCAGCGGACGCCACTCACGTTAGTACGCTAGCAAGATGTTGATCACGTCTTGCTTGCGTAGCGTTGCTGTGCGCAGCGTGCCCACTCAAGCGTCGGGGACGTTGTACGTATCGGAAAAGGAATTGTTTGATAGAAGAATAGCGTAAGACTGTGTGAAGACTGCGCATGTCTGTATGTTGTTGCTCAAGTCTGGGTTTGCGCCCAGTCTACTTTAGTTGGAAATGCCGCTTGTGCTTGTCGTTGAATGTTCCTTTACTTTGTGCGTGTGTATGTGTTATTTGCGGTCAAAGCATGTCATTAGACAAGTTCCAACAACGCCAACTATCAGTATTGTTACAAGAAAAAAGACGCGCATATCGTGGTCCAATCTGACGCTGCCATTTGCTCCAGAGGGAGCACGTGTGTTCTATTGGCAGATTCCCGTCAGTTGCCCTCTGCCAGAGTAGAGGGCTTCGGCGAGGAGTTCATTGGCCACTCCGCATCCGCCAATTAATGACCCCATAAGGTTAGACGATTAGCACACATGGTAAACCACAAAAAAATCACAGCATATCCGCGGAGTGAATGATGATGAGTGGGGTGAAGCGCTGGAGGGTTTCATGGCTAAACCGTGAACCATACGTGAATATCGCCCACTACATCATCAAAGACGTGACTAGAATAATCATTGATTAGAATGATCAGTGCAGTGGCCTCTGATATTAGTACCGGCCGAGCGTCTTGCAACGTCGCAAGTGCAACTAAACCCGAGGCTTCGTGTTAATCATCATGGGCAGCCTGTACATTCTAGCGCGCTGCTCGGTCTGTGTGTTTCTTCGTTGTCATCGTTCGCTGGCACCCGAGCACGTGCGATCGGCTAATTAGATATTCGGCTGGACGGTGTATTTGGCTAGTTAGGACAGTACATGCTATGACCAAGCTAATTGCGCCAAGTCATGGTGAGGCCGAGGCAGAGGCGTGAGAAGTTGGCATTCCGGGTTCGTGCCCCCCACCCCCGAATTTTTTTCGCCATAGCATAAAGAGCAGAAAAAGATCATTTCAAGGGAGTGTCCCTCCCAAAATAAAAAAGGTGCACTCCTCCCCCCCCCCCCTCCAAAAAAATAATCACAGCATATCCAAGGAGTGAATGATGATGAGTGGGGCGAAGCTTCAGAGGGCTTTCTCGGTAAGCCGTGAATCATCCGTCCGTCTGTCTGTCTGTTCATCCGTCTGTCCATCCATCTGTCAGTCCGTGCACACCTATTGAGAGAGTCATCTAAATAGGTGGTCAAGTACGAGCTAGGAGGGACATACTTACGGCTTTAGGAGCTTCGCGCCTAAAGAATTTCTGTCTACGCGCCTGTGCTGAGGTAATTACGGCATATCTTAAGAAACCAATGCTAATGACGCCATGTAAAGCTAAGACTGGGCTAACAAAACCATGCTAGTTCATGAGCTAACTAAACCTTGCTAATTAACGTGACGCTGATCATAAGCACGCTACGTAAAACCATGCTAACCAGTCCTTACCAGTATGTAAATTAGTATCATGCTAATGAGGGTTACGTTATAGTTGCATACTGATCATGCCATTGTTAATTTCGCCATTTAATTGAAACCTTATCAATGAAGACAATACAGCTCAGTGTAACTGTCGTTAAGCCTTAGTCAATTAGTACAATCAAAATTAAGACAGAGCTGATGCGGTGTTCACTTAAAAGCCGACCTTGCACATTTGTAAACGGCCAACTTAAGAAGCTGCAAGAAGCTAGGTTGTACCAAGGTTCTCTATGGCTCCAGCCTTGAACAAGATGAGCAACCTCACCAAAATATTTTATATTCAAAGAAGCTGCCGCTTAGAGTTCACCGCATGAAACGGTTGACAGTCACACCGGCACCATGACAGTGATGAGTTGAACTGGGGCCTTCTCAGAATCAACGAGTTTGTATCCGAGTTGACGCGTCAATCAGTTTGATTGACAGACGCCCACGGCGAAGATTGGGTACGCCCACCACGTTTGCTCTTGCCGAGGAGCAGCATGAGCAGAACGATCAATCTATCAAATTTCTCGCGCAGACTATGCACACACGCACACAGAAGTAAAAATGATATCACGACGCGGCTACGATGTCTCGCATTCACTTTCACCGTGCTCACGATGTATCCAATCACAGCCGCGTCGCCGTCATGATGCGAGCGCCCCTGTTGACCACCTGTCCTCATTGCGATATTTGAGAGAAGCGAAACGAGCAGCACGAGAGTGTTGCGTGTTCGCTCTTGCTGCCTTCGACAGTAAATTTCCATGCTGTAGGCGAAGCGAAAGAACCTGTCCGAAAGAGGAAAAACGCCCACGACACGCCCGTGGGAGGCGCGTATTAAGTTGGCAAAGAAGTAGCACGACGATCACGCCGATGTCGCTGCACTGTTAAAATGTTGACTGAGTGGCAACGTGTGCGCGCGTGGTGTTTCTTGTACAAACGCCGCAAATGTACCACATGCGTTTCCCACGCCGCGCGCGTTCCTGTAGCCATTTTTATCAACCCTCTTATCACGCACTCCGCACTGTCTTCATGCCATGACCAGTGCGGAGCGAGCTCGGAACAAACGTGTCGGCCCGAGAGAGAGAGAACTTTATAGGTTCCATCCGGTAAAACGGGGGGGGGGGGGGGATAG
Organism: Rhipicephalus microplus; assembly: GCF_043290135.1. Lineage (NCBI taxonomy): Eukaryota > Metazoa > Arthropoda > Arachnida > Ixodida > Ixodidae > Rhipicephalus > Rhipicephalus microplus. Next base: position 3,463,812 of record NC_134702.1, on the reverse strand, counting down.
GGACGGAGACTCTTGCGTGCCCGCTTGCCCTACGGAGGCGCGGGCCATACTGCAAGCCCAGAAGCGAGCACTGGCCGCCTCGCGCTCCAAGGGGAACGTGGCACGTGCTGGATCTTGTCCCTGTGGGTAATCATCCTGCATAGCACCAAGTGTAGCTTTATAGGTCCCTTTCAGCGGCAGCCGCTTCTGTGTAGGAGACACGAGCGGTTGCGATAACCAGAGATCATTGAGCCACAAGAGATTGCGAACCGAAGGCTCATCATCCAATTTGCCTCTACATTGCCGAAAACGTAATTACCTGCCAATGTTCGATGAATGCGCAGTTTCGTACAGACATAGTATTGAATAAAGGAGGAGGAAGGACGAACGTGCAGTTCCTACACTGAGGAGAGGACATTAAGGGACGAAAAGACAGAGAGGCTGAAAACATAAAAAAATACAAAGTGAGCTTCTACTAGACTGATGCATTTAACAGTAGTGGACGCAGGACTTCAACCGTGTCACGTTGCACTGTAGACCGTCATTTCACGGTGCCTACTGAAGGCTTGCAAGCACTAGATGCAGAAACTCCAGTAGCTGTTGTACTGCCGATGCGTGTAGTGACTCCAACACTCGAAGTGAGTCTAACAATGGTTAAAGAACTATCAAAATTTAGTTGTCTTCTTCTGACAACTTCTCAGTCGGAGACTCAAGGTTAACTCTTGCCAAGGTACGCCGTTCATCCGCATGTCGCTGCGACTTCAACAACGATGGCCAAGCTGCCTCACTTGCGTCCATGGTGTTCTTGTTTATACTCCAATGTCGCTGATTCATGTGGCGGCGCCTTTGGCAATGTAAGCCAAGTGCGATTCGCAGGAACTATTCCTTTTATTGCCTACTGCTTTACACCAGCCGAGTACAATCCGGTTGGAAAAGAAGCTCGTGAAGCAGGGCGCCGATTGGGCGCTGCGGATGCAGAGGCATTAGTTTTTGAAATGCGAAGCATTTCTCAGCGAATTTCGGTGACTTTGAGCGTATCTATCTATTCATGATGATATATGGTGTTTTTTGGCGCAAGGGCCATTCGATGGCCAAAGAGCGCCAGTTCATGAGACAGGAATGTGGACAATGGTTGTGATTAGCGGCTGTATAGGGGCCATAAAATTCCTCGCAGTAAAGCGGGTAAAAACATACAAGTAATAAAATCATGACCATGCCGTGAAAGGTGTGTGTCGTGTGAATAGGTGACAAAAGTTGGTGATAATGAAAAACGATGGTGGACATGTATGACATTAGCACAAGTACCTCACACGTTAGTACCCTTGCGTGCAAGGGCCGTGAGGCAAGTGCTTTCCTGTGTAGCCACCGCAGCAAAAACCTCTTTAGAGAGGTCGTGCTACGGTATGCCCGGGTATATGATATGAAAATTATGAATTTTCTTTAAAAACGCTAATAATTATTTGTGACTAAAAAGCGGTTCCCTACCGACGAACATTGCAGGGTGTAAAGGTATATGTTGTCGGTAGGGTAGTGGGAAGTGTTGTCTTCTTAGAGTGTCTAAATGTTTACATTGAATTAAAACGTGAAGTACTGTTAATGCCTCACCACATTTATCACACAATGGTGGGTCACCACCGGACAAAAGATGTGTGTGTGTCGTGTATATGTGTCCTATCCTGAGTCTTGTTAGTGTTACCTCTGTTAGACGTGATTTTGATACTGGTGGCCAATGGCCAAGGTGTGGCTTGATAACGTGTAGTTTGTTTTGTGTGTGTGTATCCCACTTGCTCTGCCAGTAGTCCCTGAGTTTTCGTTTGAGAGACGGCTTAAGATCAAGGGCCGGGATTGATGTCGGTGTAATGGCGGTGCTTTCGTGGGCGGATGCAGCAAGCTGATCCGCCATCACGTTGCCTTGAATCTCACGGTGCCCTGGCACCCAGCACACAACAACATGTCTGTTGAGTGTGTAGAGGGTGCATAAAATGGAGTAAAGTGAAACGAGGACAGGGTTTTTTTGTTTTTTAAGACTGTGCAGAGCCGTTACCACACTGAGGGAGTCTGTATAAATTACTGCTTTTTGTATTTGTGATTGTTTGATGTGTTTAGCTGCCACAAGTATCGCGTAAGCTTCCGCGGTGAAGATACTTGTGCCTGGATGTAGAGGGCCAGCATCCGAAAAGGAAGGGCCAACAGCAGCGTAGGACACAGAGGAGTTAGACTTAGAGGCATCTGTAAAAAACTCAGGACGTGTGTATTTGTGTTGAAGCTCCAAGAAGTATGTTCGAATATGGGCAATAGGCGCATGTTTAGTAACTTCTAAAAAAGACACATCGCAATCTATAGTCTGCCACTGCCACGGTGGCGGGTATGCTACAGGAGCCATTAAACTGTGTTCCAGTGACACTCCAGTGTCCTCAGCTAGACCCTTCAGGCGAACTGAGAAGGGCTGTCTCATTGAAGGCCTGTTTTGAAAAAGAATGGAGCTCGACAAGTCATTAATAGTAGAGTATGAGGGGTGCCTCTTGTCTGCTTTCACCTTAAGGAAATATACAAAGGACATGTAGGTTCTTTGCAGATGAAGCGACCACTCATTTGACTCAACGTAAAGGCTTTCTACGGGGCTGGTGCGAAAAGCACCCGTAGAAAGGCGGATGCCCGAATGGTGCACGGGATCCAGCATCTTCAAAGCACTTTGAGTCGCTGACTGATAAATAACGGCCCCATAATCTAAGCGGGTGCGAATGAGGCTTCTATACAGGTTCATGAGGCATTTCCTGTCACTACCCCACGTAGTACGTGACAGCACTTTTATAACATTCATGGCTTTTAAACATTTTATTTTTAAATTCTTGATGTGCGGAACGAAGGTCAGCTTGTTGTCCAAGATTAAGCCTAAGAATTTATGTTCGGCTTTGACGGACAGACGTTGGCCGTTCAGTCGAATGTCAGGTTCAGAGTGCATGCCTCTCTTTCGAGAGAACAAGACACACGTGCTTTTTTGGGGTTAAGTCGAAATCCGTTTTCATCTGCCCAATTGGAGACCTTGTTTAAGCCCAGCTGAACCTGCCGCTCACACATGGCCAAGTTGCATGACTTGAAGCCAAGCTGAACGTCGTCGACATATGTACAATAGAACATATTGCGGGGAATGGACAAGTGCAAAGAATTCATTTTAATAATAAAGAGTGTGCAACTAAGCACACCACCTTGTGGCACGCCTGTTTCCTGGACAAATGTTTGGGAGAGCACACTGCCCAGACGGACACGGAATGTCCGGTTTGACAGGTAACTTTCGATTATATGAAACATTCTTCCGCGCACACCAAGGTGGGACAGGTCTCTTAGAATTCCGTAACGCCATGTAGTATCATAAGCCTTTTCGATATCGAGGAACACAGAGAGGAAATATTGTTTATGGACGAACGCGTCTCTGATCTGTGCCTCGATACGAATAAGGTGGTCTGTGGTGGATCTACTTTCTCGAAACCCGCACTGGAATGGGTCGAGCAAATTATTTGTTTCAAGAAAATGTACAAGTCGGCAGTTTATTATTTTTCGAAGACTTTGCACAAGCAGCTTGTAAGTGCTATAGGCCTATAACTCGAGGGTAAAGAAGGGTCCTTGCCCTCTTTCAAAATGGGAATAACAATAGCCTCTCTCCAGGAGGTAGGAATAGTGCCAGAAGACCAAATAGCATTGTACAAACAAAGTAAGGTTTTTCGGGTTTCGTTTGGTAGGTTTTTTAACATTTCATACATCACACGGTCAGAACCTGGGGCAGAAGTACTGCAGGAGTTTAGAGATGTTTGGAGCTCAGCTAGATTGAAAGCTTGGTTATATGCCTCGTATCTAGTGGATTTGTGTTCGAGTTTCTGCTTTTCTATTCTTGTTCTGTATTTTTGGAAAGTGTCAGTATAGTGGGACAAGCTGGATACCTGTTCGAAGTGTGCACCGAGGAAGTTTGCCTGATCTTCCAAGGTATCACCCTGAGTGTTTACGAGTGGAAGTGTGTATACTTGTTTTCCTGCTATCCTACCGACCATGTTCCAAACTTTAGCCTCCTGTGTGTATGAATTAACCCCTGATAAAAACTTCTGCCAGCTTTCTCTTCTGGCCTGCCGACGCGTTCTCCTGCCTTGAGACTTTATGTTCTTGAAGGTTTCAAGATTTTCGGCTGTCGGTGAGTTCCGAAGCAGCCTCCAAGCTCTGTTTTGCTGTTTGCGCGCGTTTCGGCATTCAGAATTCCACCATGGCACACCTCGTTTTCCAAGGTGTCCATTTGTTTGTGGGATGCATTTTGTTGCAGCATCAATCAAAAACGTATCTATCTATTCATCTATCTATCTAGCCGCCAACGACTTTTAGCTCTCCCAGCCGTTTCGATAATGGTATCGATACCAAACTTGGTATAGCATAACGTGACTGTATGAAGAACATATTTGACTAGTCATACCATGAAAATCATAACATTTATGTCATGAATGTTATGATATAAATTTCATGGTCCTGCAGCTCCTGCGATGGTTTTCATCACATAGCATATTGCAAAACTGGTACGGTATGACATGGTACGGTATGACATGGCGAACACAAGCGACAGATCCTAAAATGAAAATCATGACTTTTCATGTAACAACATGACAACATACCACGCTCATAGTATGCTCGCGGCCGTTCAACTAGATCCATATATACTAAGTTTGGTATCACGTGACGTGAATAGATGACGAAGATAAACCACACATCCAAAGATAATAATCATGAGAGGGAAGTCATGTATGTCATCATTTACTTCCACCTTGTAACGTTGTGCTGATTTTAAAAGGACATATCAACCTTTCTCATTCGTGCTTCGCATATCATCGATTCCCACTGCACGTGGGATCTGCCGTTTTTTTATAAACTTCGGTGCTGACGGCGCCGCTTTCTGACGGATGCGACGGCCTCGCGACGCAATGTACGATCTCTCGTCGTTCCTCTCAATACTGTTACCTCTCTTTTTGTTTCCTGGCAAACTTTTGGGGGAGCTTCGTGGGATTCATTGCAATTGGAACACTTTAGAGCATTGGCTTTAGGAGTGTCCGCGGAATGGGTTTCAGTGCAGCGAGAGCGTACTCGCTTGCCCTCGCATACGCTTCTCACGTGACTGAGCTTCAAGTTGCGAGATTGCAATGGCTTTGGCACAAAAGATCTTACAGGGCGTCTAAAGTGGCCTATCTTTACGTGCGAAGATTGATAGTTGCATCTAAACTCTAGTTTCACGCAGCGTGAGGTACCAAAATGGGCAACCTAGGCGATCACGCTAGCTTCATTACCTGGCTTGACGAGGCCACAGGATTCGGAGCTGGGACTGGCAGTGTCGATGTTGTAGATGGCGGCTGCATTTCCGATTGAGGCGGAAATGCTGTGAAGTCCGTGTGCTCAGATTTGGGTGCACGTTGAAGAACCCCAGGTGGTAGAAATATCCGAATCCATTCACAACGGCGTCTCTCATAATAATATGGTGGTTTTGGGACATTAAACCCCACATACTATCTTTCTGACATTGTAGATGACACCAGTGACGACGTTGGAGCCCATCGGGATGTCGGAGCGGACGTTGATTCCATCCTGCTCCTTGACCTTGCGTAGTATGTTCAGTGCGGCAACATGCGAGCACCAATCGCAATGACATTCTTACGTGGGTTCACTCTGATGTCAATGCCATGAGCAGCGCCGAAACATAGTGCCTGTGCTTGATTTTCTCCTTGGGCTTAGCAGGAACGAGAATGTTGGCCTCGGGCTTTCGCGGCCTTCCTTCATTCGGCGTGTTAAGGGATGAAGAGGCCCACACCTCTTGCGGCTCGTTACGTAATCACCGTCAGATGGCCCCTAGCCTGACATCCGCTTCCTGTGCCGCCACGGGCCTGGCAGACACCCGAACTCGTTCATCGCCAATGAACATAGCGGTAGGCTTCACTACGTGCAATTCATATTGCTCGAAATACTCCGGAATCAGGAAACGCGTCTTGTGGTTGAAGCACGACATATTGCTATAGCACATAGGGGAGCGATCTGCCGATTACTTTGGATAAATATGTCATCCAATATATTAACAATTATGTTTCACGTGGGCCGACAAGTTCACACATTGCATGGGCATGCGCATATATGTCTTCGTGTCTTTTCCACCATTGCGTTTGTGGGGTCCTTCTTGAGCCCTGTTTTTGTACACTGGCATTTGAAAGTCATAACCACGGCCACTGGATTTGGATGGGTGTTGGTCCTAACCAACTGCCTGAGCTTTTCGGTATTGTAAGACATCAAAACATACTTATCCTACTTCGTTATAATTTTTTAGGCTCTTTGAATCCGATCATGGCAACAGGCGCCATATTGTGGGCACTTCGCCAGCGGTAACTTCGCAACAGCTGAGGAATGCATACAAATCTACGCAGCCCCGTCCAATCATTCAGGTGCAGCGTGGTTCTATAAAGGATACCAGGTGACGTAACTTGGTGCACCACAACGATTCCGCGGACACGAGCAACGCAAGGTCGCACGTGGGCGCCGAGTTTTTTATTCGAGACAGCTATAACATCAGCTACCAGCGTCATCGTCTATATGCTGCGTTCAATAATTGTCCAGTGTCTGGCTATAGCATACGCCGCCCTACCCTGCAGTGTCACAAAATTACGACATGCATTTGCATTGGAAGACAGCAAATTGACTGCAGTCGTGAAACAAGTTTCGTAACTGGCAATTAGGATGGCATGAAAGCCAAAGGCTTCGACGTACAGGAGAGGGGGGAAAATCGTCATTTGTGCCAAAGGCTTTTGTCGTGTATCGGATTTAATCTCGCGACGAAGCCGAGGCCGGCATCTGGGGAGAGCACGCCCGCTCGTTTTGTGCGCCAAGGTAAAAGCACTTCGCTTTTATGTCACCGATGCAAGGTGTGAACGCGGTCTGCCCCATTCTTTTATATTAGTGGCAACAATCGAAGATCTCTGCCAGTGAAGTCATTGTGAAGAAGTGGTTAATGAAAAGTGCTACATTGGAGGAAAAAAAGAGGATCAGTATAAAATATAGCATAAAGGTTACGCGCGAGGTGAGGGCCGACAAAAACAAGCTTTATTACTGCGTGTGTAGTGTTCTTGTGAGAGAGGCCGGTCTGGTTGCGCCGATGAGTGGAAGGTAAATGACGCCACGTGGCGTGTGCAGTTGGTCGCTGCGGATGTAATTTTCTTTTTGCGCTGACCCTCATGAGACGCCTAATGAATTGATGTTTTTCATAGTTTGTGTGTTTAATCTACCAGCCGGGAAAATAAGCCCGTAATGAATACGTTGCTGAAAGTAGCTTAGTTAAGTGTCAGTTCAACATGTCTCCACATGTCTCATTAGCATTTTAAAGATTGCATAATTACTTTTAGAGTTATAAACTTAGTTCAGACTGATTGAGTAAACATCGATAACGAAACAATTGGTAGTGGCAACTACAAAATATTGAAAAGAATACGCGCTAAATGACCTTTATGTAACGACGCTTCTTTAACATGAAAGTGTTTTATGCCAGGGGTTCACCAAGATTTCACTGACGTACTTTCGTCACGAAATCGACGCCTAAATATAACTTTCAAAAGGTCAAGTTCCATCAACGGAAGTTGAGCCCACGACTTTTCGGTTGGCGACAACAGCTGCTGGGCACGCGATAAAATGCGCCACGGAAACAAACCTTATAGACATTAAAAGCTGCCTCGTATACCTACCAGTGCCCCTTCACGCTTATCTAGGTAAACTGTATTTGATGCATCATGACCGTGGAATCCACGATTGGCTCCTTCAGCGCGTCGTTTCTATGCGTTCGTTCTTTTCGATGCCTTTCTAGCAATTTGGTCAACGCCTTAACACATTTCCAGGCGGCAGCTTTACCCAAAGCGTCCATCCACAACAACAATAGCGCTACAATGCATAGAGCAACGCGCTTGCTTCGCCTGAATGTAAGTTCGTGTAATCGCCACGTGAGATGGAGCTGGAAAAAAACTTGACTTTGAAAATCCGGCTCCCTGGGTGGTGCGGAGCCCATGGCACGCCCAGGTGTCAGCCAGAAGCCCTTGGTCTCTGGCGGCGTGCTCGGCCCGTCGAAATGCCCTCAACTGTTCTTCTGAGTCTGAGCTGAGAAGCACGGTCCCCCACTGCTCATCATTATAAATTGTGCGACTCTTTCGAACAGCCTTTGGGCAGGCCCCCAGGATGTGAAATAGGTCCGCCCTTTCCTTACATACTTTGCACCTGCCACTGTATTGACCTGGGGTAATAGTGGCTATAGACTACGCCATAAGCGTATCAACCAAGGGGAGGGGGCAAGAAGCGTGCCAGCACCCCCCCCCCCACCTTTGATAGTGGTCTCTGTTGCTGCGCGCTGAGACACCCGACAAGAAATTGATTTGATTGATTGCCTGCGGTTCTACCCCTATAAAACGGGGGTGGAATCCTTCAGGACGCCAATAAAAGTTTTTCATCCATCCATTCATTTGTGGGGTTTAATGTCCCAAAACCACCATATGATTATGAGAGACGCCGTAGTGGAGGGCTCCGGTAATTTCGACCACCTGGGGTTCTTTAACGTGCACCCAAATCTGAGTACATTGGCCTACAACATTTCCGCCTCCATCGGAAATGCAGCCGCCAAAGCCGGGATTTGATACCGTGACCTGCGGGTCAGCAGCCGAGTACCTTAGCCACTAGACCACCGTGGCTGGGCCACCCGACAAGTAAGATGAAGTTTTCCGTCACATCAGTAATCTCTCAATTATGTTCTTACAGCTAGGAGAATGAAAATGCTAAGAGACAGTGTTACAACATAGCGAAATTTCGCCAACATTTTCTATCTGATGATTTTCCATGTGGGCTCGTTGCGGTGCGGGTCGCCTATGCGACACCTTTGCGTCTTGTTCTGAAGTATTGTAGAGCAGGCAAGCGTTGAACAGGGTCCATATAATATTGTATCACTTGTTCATGCTTTTATGCTGCTGTGACTTGTTGCTGAAGTTAAGAATGGGAACGAGCAAACTTTTCCACGACCTGTCAAAGCATTTGCTCGTTACGGAAAATAATTTTCTTCAAAAAGAATACTCGCTCACTGGATTCCATACCGACCGATGTGCCCCCACGATCTCTGACGACAGGGCAGCTCTGGCCGACCGGCTCACCCTTCGCCATCTCCTGACGCTGTGAAGCTCTCGCTAAGTGGTGTCCCGTCCTCAGACTCCTGCGACCATGTCCATCTTTCTATATCTTCTCTTTACTTTTGTATGTGTGTGTCCTCATCTCTATCCCAATTTCTTTCCTATCTCTCCTGTGCATCGCATCTTTCCTATCTCTCCTATCCCCTCGATTTGTCGTCGCTCTCTCTGGCTTACAACCTCACGCCTCTTTCTGTTTTCTACACCTTTATTCCTTCCCTTTCAATCCCTCTTCACCCCCATCTCTTGTGAACTACTGTTGAGGTGTCGCTCGCTGAAGCAGACAGTTACGGGGCTCACTTTTCTCTTCATTTCTCTCTTAAGAACCACTTAGTAGTAGTAGTAGGCTGGCATTCGCTATGCTGTTTTTCGTCATTCTTCTGAGAAGCGTGGTATCCGCTAAACACATGTAAGGAATTTTGTGCCAATTCTTCATCCAGTGGCTGACGACGATGAGGAATTATGGCTAGTCTGTATGCGCCGCAGTTAATAGGGAAACAAGAACAAGCTTTTGTAATGGGTTGAAGCATTGGACGAACCACTCGTTACGCTTTTCACATATTGTGACGACTGGTTGTTCTTTCGTGTTTTAAAACGCTTTATAATTCGTATTAACGCGTTTGCTTTCCAGAGATCAAGCTTGCCTAACGCAAGTTTGCCAACAAGTCCCAAGAACCGGTGTGTCTCAGTGATAGAATACTAGATGGCACGCAGCAAGCCCAGGTTCAAGCCACGCTGTGTCATTAGTGCTAGGTTTCTTTTTCTAATTTCGCGCGATGTAGTCACGGACACCGGCGGCGGCGGCGGACAACTGCACGTCACTCGAGTTGTGATCTTATAACAGCTTTAGTTGTGAAAATGCCCCCACTTCACCGAAGGGAATTGTGAGGAAATGCGCATGCATTTCACTACCGATAGAGGGTACCGTTGCCGTTAACATTGACAAAGGTCGCCTTCACCTTTCTCTGTCATCGCCTTGAGAGGCACCCAGCCAGCGAACGATCGAGAGTGAGGAGAGGGCACACGGGAGAGTAGCGCATAGAGAGGAGAGAGAGAGCAAATGGCAAGAGAAGAAGCGGCGAAGCACTGCACCTACCCTCTCCTACACTCTCTCACACCACATGCTCTGTTCGCTAGGGGCGAGGATAAGCACGCGCGCCCACAGCTCTTGCTATGACAGAGAGATTGAGAGCGAAGAGATAACACCTGCAGGCACGCGGACACCGCCGCCGACAACACCGGATGCCTGACATAGCCCGACTAAGAAATGCATTTGCAATTAAGACACAAGTTGGTGAATGAGTGTTTGCGACGTATACTACGCGATAGCTGAGCAGGTATACATCCTATAGCTTTTTTGGAACACGATCGCTTTCGCGTGATTTGGCATCGTGTTGTGCAGTGATTGATACTTGTACTAAGACGGCGTGAGCTTGTTAAGCCGTCAGCGGCGCGGCAGCTCACCATGTATTGTTTTCGAGGCGGCGTGCGCCACCTGGATGTTTCGTTCGCGGACGCGGCAAGTTGCGAGTGATCGTGCGAGCGTATGAAGTCTGAATGCGGGAACAGCGCAACCTAGAAGTAGTTACTTCGTAACTACGGAAGTGAAAAAACAAGGACAGAAAAGAGCGCTGTGAAGTCGTACTCCAGATGCGCACGCTCGAGGATAGATTTGAGCTTTTAGGCAAACTTAGCCACGTATTTTCAAGCACACAATACAGTAAAAAATGTCCCCACCTCCCCGAAAGAAATTCTGAGGAAATTCGAATGCATTTCTCGCGCCGAAAGAGGGTACCGTTGCCGCCAGACATTCGCCTTCACCGACTTCTGCCATCGCCTTGAGAGGCGCCCAGCCAGCGAATGGTCGAGATTGAGGAGCGAGTGAACGGGAGAGTGGGGCGCCAGTTTTCTTGGCTAGGCGTTAGCGTTTCGAAGCGGCGTCTCGAGCACACGTTTCCAGATGTTCTTGAGAATCGACCAGTTAGCGAACGGTCGAGAGTGAGGCACGAGTGGATAGGATAGTGGGGCGCAGGGAGCCGAAAGAGCGAACAGAGATACAAAGAGCGGCGAAGTACTCTACTTACCCTCTCCGACACATTCTCGCAGCACATTACCCGGTTACTAGGGGCGAGAATAAGCGCATGTGCCCACAACTGTTGCTATGCAAGATGGAGTGTTGGCGGAGGACCGCTTCGGATGACGCCGAATGCCCGACATAGCCCGGCTAAGAAATGCATTCGAATTCAAATAGAAGTATGGCAAGGCATGGAGACTTACAAAGAGGGTTCAGCTTAAATTGAGGACGACGCAGCGAGCAACGGAAAGAAAAATGGTAGGTGTAACCTTAAGAGACAAGAAGAGAGCAGAGTGGATTAGGGAACAAACGGGGGTTAAGGATATCATAGCTGAAATCAAGATGAAGAAATGGACATGGGCAGGGCATGTAGCGCGTAGACAGGATAACCGCTGGTCATTAAGGGTAACTGACTGGATTCCCAGAGAAGGGAAGCGGGTTAGGGGGAGACAGAAGGTTAGGTGGGCAGATGAGATTAAGAAGTTTGCGGGTATAAATTGGCAGCAGCAAGCACAGGACCGGGTTAACTGGTGGAACATGGGAGAGGCCTTTGTCCTGCAGTGGACGTAGTCAGGCTGATGATGATGATGATGATGATGATGATGATTACAGGGGTAAGAAGGACATGACAATTGCTTCTTTTGCAACTAATTTTATTACGGAAAAATACTTCTTTATATGCACCCACGCTGAGCCCCAGCTACACAGATATGAAATAACAGGCACTGAAAACTTATCTAATGTCAAATTTTTTGAGCACTTAACGAAAAAAAATTGAAAAATGTAGAAAGAAGCCTAACAGGAGATTTGATGTAAAGAAAGAACAATCTACATGTTCTTCGGATAATGAAGGATGCTTACCTGTAATACCAGAGGGATTATTTCAAGAAAAGGCATTGGCTGCAGTTGAAAAGAATTTTGTCCGTATTAACGTAAAGCAGATTAGGTTAAGCAAAAAGCTATTGCTTTACTAGAGAAAAATAATTTCAAACGTATGACATCAAAAGTCAAACGCGCAGGCAGCTTGCACCTTAGAGTATTCTTTTCTGCCAAGACACTTAAGATTGGTGTTCCATTCCGAGTCGCATTAACCGAAAGAGACTCGTGGAAGTTATGTCTGTCATCGTATCATCAGAATCACATTAAGAATTTAAAGGTGTCGGATTCATTTTTTCATCAAAACCCGGATGCATTAGTTGCGTATCAAAGCTCGCATAACCCGGGTGATCGTGGTTTCTTCAGCATAGATGTACAAGATATGTATTACAACATTCCGCATAGTCCTCTATTGTCAAGCGTAAGGTTATGTATAAGAGAAGATAACGACGAGTTAAAGTTCGTAAACAAATGTCGTGTGTAGGTTGATGCTTTTCATGAACTGTTAACCTTTTACCTAAGCTCGACATTTATAAAATGAAACAGCATAATGTACCATCAAAAATCTGGCACTACTGTAAAATCAAAAGTATCCCCGGTTTTCAGCACAATATATTTAGCTATAGTGGACAAGACCATTGATTTGAACCTCAACGCACGCGCAGTAAAGGTTTTCCATTTTGTTAATGATTTTTTTTGTAAACACGGTTGATCTGGAAAGAAGGGCAGCAGAAATTTTACGAGTGTTCATAAAGAATAGTATAGGCCTGGATTTCACTGTTCAGTTACTAAATGCTAATAATCTGCAGTTTATGGATGTAGAGTCCACAGCCACAGCACAACATGTATGCTGGTCATACAATCCACGAACGGACAAACTATTGTTTAGCTACAGTTTGGCACATTCTGAGGTGGTGACGAGTGGTACAACCTTTTCATGTCTGAGAGCAGCCCCTATCAAGTCGTGCCCAGAAAAGGTGAACAAAAGCTTTAGCCAACAAATCAGCAGACATTTATTAAATGTAGGGTATGAAAAACACGTGCTGCGTAGATCAGCAAACTGATTAGGTAAGTACGAGGTAACTGTGGGAACGCAATGACAGAAACAGCTGGCGACCGAAAAAAGGTAGTTTCTATACCATATGCGCACAGTGTAGATAACAACTTAAAAAACCTGGGCAGTAGGTTTGGCCTAGTTATCAGTCAGTCAAAAACTTTATTAAATAGTCCTGATGAGTATAAGCCACCAGGGTGTCCACGAGAGACATTCTAGCAGCCGCTATTGTAGGCGACGCCCGAGTCGGGGCGAGAACGTGGTGGCCTTCCGCCAGTTCTTGGACCCTCTGGACTGCCTTTTGTTGGTTTCTGAGACTGGGGCTCCTGAATGTCTCCTAGGCCCGTGTGCTCAGATTTGGGTGTACGTCAAAGAACTCCAGGTGGTCGCAATTTCCGGAGCCCTCCACTACAGCATCTCTCATATTCATACGGCGGTTTTGGGACGTTAAACCCCACATGTCAATCTGAGTGCCTCCTCCCAGTCAGACTCACTGGTGAGAGGTCCTCGAGGTGACGCGGGGCATAGCCAGAGCATGTGTTCGAGTGAACAGTACATTTCTGAGCACTCTGGGCATTGTGAATCTACGCCTGAGTTGTAACAGCTGAGTCGGCCCCGTGATGGGTACGATCTCGTTTGTAGCATGCGAAAAGCTACCTCTTGCGCGCGTTCGAAATTTGCATGTGGTAAAGGGTATTGGCTTCCATGGTTTTGGTAGTAGGTGGTAATTTCGTGAAAGGTGAGTGAAGGACTGTTCGTCTGGGCCCAGCTATTTGGTGGCTGATTGATCGCCACGGTGGGTCAGTTTTCACGCTCGATCCATTTTCTTTGAGGTTGGGTTCCTGTGGGTGGACCTCTTTGCCTATGTGGCCAGGAAGCCAATAGAGGCAGTGAAAGACAATGCATTTGCGTGTTTGTAGAATGTAGGCTGCTTCTCGAGCGATGTTCCCACTTTCGTGAGCCCGAATGGCAGCGCGAGGGTCTATGAAGACACGGGTGTGTGAGGGGTCGACCTGGTTTGGCCTAGAAAAAGCTTTTTGCTACGATAAAAGCTTGGTAAAGTATGTGTAAAATTAGACCGCAAACTTTCGGTGACGGGAAATTTTAATGTCAACAGATGCCAGATCAACCACAACACAGAGTTTGTTATATGAAAATCATCTGTTGTATATTGTTTACCCTTGTCATGTGGGAAAGTCTACAATGGCGAGAGTGGTCGGTGTCTGAACACCAGGCTGTTAGAACATAAGCAATCTTTAGTGACAAACAATTATTCCCACCTTAAGCATCACTGTTCTCAGTGTGGCTGCGTGCCACTATTTGATGACACCACAGTGCTTGTTAATCAAGGAAACTAACTAACCGGAGAAATAGCTGAAACATTTCACATTAACAAAAGAAAAGACTGCTGCGCCAGCCCATCATCAGTTTCATTGGGTCATCGGGACGCCACCTTCCTGGAAAAACATTAAGTGAAAGTACATAGGTTTACATTTGTAACACTGGTTCTTGTTGCAGACTTGCGTGTTGAGCACATACGACTTATACTTGAATGTCTTCCAACTTACTCTGAACTGAAGTACAAGAGGGCACGTGAAATATATGAAACTTTTTCGAGCAGAAACTGCGTTTGTAAGTGCGCCATCCATCAATCTGTTGGATAATGAATGCAAGTATCATTTCAGTTAAGTTGTCATTTCAAGATTAGAATAAGGTGGTCTGGTGCATGCACTATCATTTGACCTTTCTTCTGTGTGTGATCTCCTCGCCCTCTTGACTATATATATATATATATATATATATATATATATATATATATATATATATATATATATATATATATATATATATATATATATATATATATATATATATATACATATATATATATATATATATATATATATGTGTGTGTGTGTGTGTGTGTGTGTGTGATCTAACAGACAGTAATGCCAAGGAATGTACAGGGGAAGTTATTAGAACCAATTGAATGTAAATAAGAAGAAAGAAAAGTGGATGAAAAAATAGCCTGCTCACGGCTGGTTATTTTTTCATCCACTTTTCTTTCTTCTTATTTACATTCAATTGGTTCTAATAACTTCCCCTGTACATTCCTTGGCATTACTGTCTGTTAGATCTGATTAATATTGTGTTAAAACACGGAAAAACTAGCCCTTAGGTATAGACGTCTTTCCCATATATATATATATATATATATATATATATATATATATATATATATATATATATATATATATATATATATATATATATATATATTCCAGCCATCTGTGCAATAAAATTCGTTGTAAATGTGCTCTCTGTCCTATCTCTCTGCTATTTCTTCCTTCCTAAACGTTCCCTGCGCACTAAGGAAGTATATTTCTTTCAAAAATGCAATACCGACCAGCCCAAGCATCCACTCTTTTACCTTGACCTGTTTTTTTTATTTTTTACTAATTTTTATGTTTGTATGTTTTTAAAGTCTAAAAGCCACGCATGCTTCGTTTCTTGTTGCTTGAGTTTGCACATAGTGTGTTTCGTTGGTAAAACAGCGTATATGTTAAGCTCCTTTCCACACGTGGCAGGATTATTTTATCATTAGGTGCTCAACAATTTGATATTAGACAAGTTTTCAGTGCCTGTTATTTCATAGCCGTGTCACTGGGGGTCAGTGTGGGCGCACATAATGAAGTATTTTTCTGTAACAAATTTAGTTGCGAGAGTAGCGAGTGTCGTGTCCTTGTCATTCCTCTTCTCCATGTTAAAAAACTGGGCTACTTCACTTTACGGTAAAATAAATAATGAAAGATTTGGCGGTACTGCGTAAGAGCTCAGGTGCTTGGGGAAAACACGGTGTCGCAAGACGTAACGGCCCGGAAGAAAGAAACGCTGCCACACCACTTTGATTGGTTCCACTCTGTGTCAATCACCAATGGCAACAGGCGCATACCAGCTACACACACCCGCCCACGGGTATGTGCCACTTTATGGCGGAAGATGTTTGACGACGTACATGATGATATTGTGACATTATTTATGACGTGACCAGCGATTCGTAGTAGGTAAACCATCTTACCTTCAATAACTAATTTTGGTTTAACCCAAGAAAGGGGGTGATCACGAGAGCAGCCAGACGTGGGTGGATAGATAGATAGATAGATAGATAGATAGATAGATAGATAGATAGATAGATAGATAGATAGATAGATAGATAGATAGATAGATAGATAGATAGATAGATAGATAGATAGATAGATAGATAGATAGATAGACAGACAGACAGACAGACAGACAGACAGACAGACAGACAGACAGACAGACAGACAGACAGACAGACAGACAGACAGACAGACAGACAGACAGACAGACAGACAGATAGATAGATAGATAGATAGATAGATAGATAGATAGATAGATAGATAGATAGATAGATAGATAGATAGATAGATAGATAGATAGATAGATAGATAGATAGATAGATAGATAGATAGATAGATAGATAGATAGATAGATAGATTCAAATTCACCAAAGTTCACTAAGAAATGCTTCGCATTT
Source organism: Rhipicephalus microplus (assembly GCF_043290135.1). Lineage (NCBI taxonomy): Eukaryota > Metazoa > Arthropoda > Arachnida > Ixodida > Ixodidae > Rhipicephalus > Rhipicephalus microplus. Next base: position 3,447,049 of record NC_134702.1, on the reverse strand, counting down.
AAAACAAATACTTACTATCGACAGCGTCACGAAAGGTTAGCAAGAGGAAGTTTGTTTTTTTTTCCCTATAGCAATGCTCTTCATCGTGGCCCCGGGTGGCGCGAACAGAAATCACCACCATCGTGAATTGTCTTCACCTTCGATTCAAAAACACGTGCACCGATTTCACCAGCGTGTCAACAATCCTGATGGGTGAGAAGAGAGAACGAGTACCGAGTGACAGAAAGAAACACGAGAAGAAATACGATTGATCGTTATGTGGGGTTTAACGCCCCGAAACTACCATATGAATATGAGAGCCGCCATAGTGGAGGGCTCCGGAGATTTAGACCACCTGGGGTTCTTTAACGTGCACCCAACTCTGAGCACACGGGCTGTTACCTTTGGCCCGGTAGTTCGTCTCGGCAGACGCCATTGTGCGTAAGCCGGCCTACTAGGATGCTTTCAACCCCATCGGCGCCCAGTCAGCTAGACGCTGCCCTGTAGGTGTTCCAGGCAGTAATCGGGTATCAACGAAAGCTCGCGAGACGACCCTTTTGTTGAACGGGTTGGAACAGCGTGGGACGGCGCCACTGTGGCAGTTTTCATGGAGCCAACCTCTAGGCTCGGCTGTTGTCGCCGACGCGAAATTGTCACAAAAGCAACGACAGTCCGGAAGCGTGGGAAGGCGTCGCAGTCGCATTTCTCAGGGCTTGAGCACCTGGCCTGCCGAGTTCGGGAAACTTCCGGCAACACTGTAGCAGAACGCTGCCTTGGACCACTGCTGACGTTCGTGTCGACAATCATCTCCCGGAAGTTGTTCAACTTTCCCCCTCCACCAGACTCTACCTCCTCGCCCTTCGACGTCTTCAAAACATGGGTCGCGTGCGTCGTTGTTTGGTGCGCTCGCGTTGCCATTGGATTTTCTCGCCCGCGTTTTTCACCAGCCGAGTGGTTCAAAATCTGCATCCTTTCTGCTGGGTGGACCACTGATACTTCGTCACCTGATTTGTGGCAAAAGTGGTCCCCACCTTCTTCGGACCTCCATGTAAGGAAACGATAGGCTATAAAAGCCAAAGACATTTTGTAAATAATCGCTGAATTTTGTACATAGCTGATTCTCTGCTGAATCTCTGTACAGTTCCATATTTCAACTCTCGTGTAAATAAACCTTGGTTCTTTCTCTATTAACGCGTCCCCTCAGTGGCGAAGATCGGCTATGCGGACGACGGCGGGGAGCCAGCTACCCTAAAGAGAACCCACCGTACCTGCTATCAAACCTTCGAGCCTTTTACAATTGGTTGGCAGCGGTGAGATGGCCTCACGAGGGGGGGGGGCGTGTTGTGGGGAGTACTTGGTTTTTGCTTTGACTTTCCAGGCTTCATTTTGTGAATTAAGTAGAAGCTATATTGTGTGCGAGTTAGGGATATAACCTATTTGTAAGTATTGAGTGAGAGGGATCAAATAAATATTTGTAAGATGTAGGACCAAAGTAGAACAGCAATCATGGAGGTGAAGACACTGCTGATAGATGGTCTTTTGTATGTTTCCGAAGAGCTGGGTATTACGGTTAAGGAAGGAATGGGTAGGTCACAAGTTTTAGAACTGATTTTGCAAAATGCCAGTGAGGAAGATATTGAATGTACGCGTTGAAAGCTTTCACAAGATTGGAGGGACGAATAAAGGAGAGAGAAAAAGAGAAGTTGAAAAAGTGAGAAAGAGAGAAACGTGAGCGAGATATGGAAGAGCGCAAGTGAGCACTCGATCTAGAGATTGAAATGCTGGAATGCAAAGTTGAGGCAATGCGGTGGAAGATTCAGCCATCCGCGACTGTAGCGCACGAGAAGTGCGATGATCAAATGAGTGAGGTGCAGTGGACAGCCATAGAGAAGGCTAGCACGTGTGAAAACAGCAGCAGGTTCAAAGGTGAACCGAATGCGAGAGCTGCGAAAATGCTGCTCCCATGAGAGAGGCCACTAAGGGTCAGAGCGAATGCGACGAGGTGCTGTGCCAGTTAAATGCTAGCGAAACAGCTAGAATAGCGGTAGAAAATCTGGTACAGGCCTCAACTGTGGTTGTCGCAACGGTGGATCTTGAAAATGAGGTCGAAGTGACCAAGAACACCGGAGAAAGCTCAAGAGAAGCAGCCGAAGTAGAGAGTGGGGTGCACCAGCGCAGTGGCAAATTGCTCCCAGGAATGCGATCGAGATAGTTCAAAGAGCTGCGTTGTTTCTTATTGTGTTCCTTATTGTTAACCTGTCCTCCAGTGCAGAGTGTAAATAGAAAGATTATTCGGTCGGAAATCATTTATACTGCGTGGGTGAGAGAGCTGACGAAAGCTGTGAGCGGGTTCACCAGCTTTAGATGCGATCGAGAGGCTCAGAAACGATCCGCAAGAAGCGGCGCAGACGCAAGAGACATCAGAGAGCCGCGAACGAGGCAAAGGGCACTACGCGTGTTGAAAAAAAGCTCGCAGCATTTGAGCGTAGCAGGCAAAACTAGTTGTTTCGCATCGGCGTCAAAGTTGATCTGCATGCATCCGAGCCACCGGACGAAAAGAAAAAGAAAAGCGAGTTCTTCCCTAATGCATTCCCGTGTAAGGTGTCGGTACTTGAGTTTTATCGACAGCCCGTTTCACGGTGCGCGCGAGTAGAGATTTAGCACAAGTGAATCGGACCGACATGGCAACAGTGCTACGAAATCGAACTGCCAAATTGCTATGGAAGGTGGTGCAGAAGCACCCTTCAGCTGTACAACCTCCGATGACGCAACCCGAGGGGGATTTCCTAGCAGTACAGTAAAAGTCAGTCGCAAACGTTGCCCTAAAAGAGTGAAGCGTACGTGCGCGACAAAGCGAAGGCAAGAAGGAGGAATCAGGCATCTGGGAGAGAGAAAAGAGGGTACCTCTTCGGCCAGTTCAATGAAGAGGCCTTTGTGGCGTGAAGTAAGGCGTCAGCGGCGAAAGGGTAGGCCACAGCGCATATGCTCGCGGCGAAATGCACGCCGGAGATTTAAAGATTTGCGGGGACAGGAGTGTCAAAGGGGTCCTAGAAGAAACGCCACAGTAGCTAAGCACCACACGGGAACAAACTCAAAGAGGGCATGGTCACTCTTTCCCACGCATTGCTAGGGTCCCCTCCGTCATATGATAGAGTTCTAGAAGCGTGTTTGTTTGCTTATTTTTGGTTTTAAAGTATATTATCTCTTGTCATCTCCACGGCTACTTGGTTTAGATACAGTTTATTTTTTCCTTCTAGATCTTTTTGTAAGCTTTGTAAGAGCTTCGAGTTAAATTGTTAAGCGCTATGCCGAAGCAGTGATCTGCATCGGTCAGCCGTGTAAGTTTTTTTATGCTTTGAGATAAGAGCAAGTAAGTCGTAAATGAAGATTTGGTATGCCCGCTAATTTTTAAAGCGCGGTAGCCTTGTCGAGCGGAGCCGAAGGGTGTATGCTTTGTAGTTTTTTTTCGTGTGTGTGTGTTGTGCGAAGTTGTATATCGTCTTAATGGAGTAAGTGAGCAATAATAAAGAAGGTTTTAAAATAAATCCAAAAGCGACTTTCGAAATTCTCATGTTTAAAATCATTTGATACAGGGTATTTAGCACAAAACCTACGCAGGTTTTGTCACGTGCTCCTGACTTGTACGGCGTCAAGTGTTATTTTCATTGCGTGTTGTTCTTTGCAAGCATTTATGTTCAGGCGCGTGCTTAGTGGTGCCTGAGTTATGGGATAAGGCCTATGGTAGGTGTGTATTGATATGATAACGTTCTATTATAGTGAGTATGATGTCATGCTAGGGCATATAGCCGAGTCCTATGCGTTCTTGAAAAACATCGGCTGACATAAGGGTACATTCAGCAAATGAGCGCGTTAGTACACGAGGTTTATTCCCTTTTGTTATTTTAGTGAGTCATAATAACGGTCGTGTGATCGCATGGGCTTAGCGTTACGCTTTACAAACGATAAGGTTAGGAATACTTTTCAAGGAGTTCAACGACACAGTTTGGTTTGTTGTAAGAGAGTTTTGTTGGCGTCAGGGTGTCCCACAAGCAGGTACTCACGACTACGCATTGAATGCATGTTTTGAGAGAATGAATGCGCCCAGTTATATTGTGTTGGTTCCTGGCAGCATTCGAGTAAAAACGATCTAGTTGCTTGAAGCCAGTGATGATTTAGCAGATCTGTGACAACATAGTAGTGCGGATGGTAGGCGAACACTACTTTTAAAAGAGATTGGTTTTGGTTATCTGGGGCCAAATTGTAGTTTCTTTTGAGTGCTTTTCTTCAACGGCGAATTGATTCATCTTCTATACGCATCTGCACATCCATGATTGTTGTAACTCTGTCGGCAGGAAATGGTGTCAAAATTTTAGTGTGGCGGTTTTTATTTATTTGTGTTTCTTGAAAAGCCTGGAGGCATTGAAGCGAGTCCAATAAACTTGACTGCAGCATGGTATCATGTTGTGTGGTTAGTTTTGCTGTTGTTAATCATTGTAAGGTGGTTAGGAAGTTGGTTGCAAGTTTGCAGCTAGTGGTTCCTAGTCAGGCCATCGTCCTCGTCACCAGCCATTCTCTTCGTGACCAGCGGTGGGAAGCGCTAGCCAGTCGAGATTTTCCGGGCTGCGGAGGAGCTGGTACGTTTGGCCCGGCAGTTCGTCTGGGTAGACGCCCAGACGAACTGCCGGGTGGTCTGCCGAAGGTGGTCTGCTAGGATGCTTTCGACCCCATCGGCACCCAGTCAGCTACAGGCTGTCCTGTAGATGTTCCAGGTAGTGGTCGGGTCTCAACGAAGCTTCGCGAGACGACCCTTTTGTTGAACGGGTTCGAACAGCGTGGGAAAGCGCCACTCTGGCAGTTCTCATGGAGTCAATCTCTCAACTCGGCTGTCGTCACCGACGCGAAATTGTCACAAAAGCACAGACAGTCCGGAAGCGAGGGAAGGCGCCGCAGTCACAGTTCTCAGGGATTGAGCACCTGGCCTGCCGAGTTCGCGAAACCTCTGGCAACACTGTAGCAGAACACTGCCTTGGACCACTGCTGACGTTCTTGTCAGCGGCCGTTTCCCCGGAGAAGTTCAACTTCCCCCTCCACCAGACTCTACCTCCTCGCCTTTCCGCGTCTTCCAGACGTGGGCCGGGTGCGTCATTGTTTGGTGCGCTCTCGTTACCATTGGACTTTTTACCCGCGTTTTTCACCAGCCGAGTTGTCCAAATCTGCCACATTTCTGGTGGGTGGACCACTGAGACTGCGTCACCTGATTTGTGGCACGAGTGGTCACCACCTTCTTCGGACCTCCATGTAAGGGGACGACGGACTATAAAGGCCGAATACACTTTGTAAATAATCGCTGATTCTTTGTACATAGCTGATTCTCTGCTGAATCACTCTACAATTCCATATTTCAACTATCATGTAAATAAACCTTCGTTCTTTCTCTAATAACGCCTACTCTCACTGGCGAAGATCGGCTATGCGGACGACGGCGGGGAGCCAGCTACACTAAAGAGAACCCACCGTACCTTCCATCAAACCTTCGAGCCTTTTACAACCGGTGGCGACGGCGGGATGTCATCATAAACATCGTACTCTTTACAGGGCCTACAACATTTTCGCCTCCATCGGAAATGCAGCCGCCTCAGCCGGAATTGGATCCCGTGAGCTGTGGGTCAGCAGCCGAGTACCTTAGCCACTAGACCACTACGGCGGGGCACAAGCAGAAATATATAAAGAGAGAATGGCGAAAAATCCCAGCATATCCACGAGCTCCATATGTCTGTTTGTGCGTCTGTCTGCCCATTTGTCTCTGTATGTCTGTCTGTTTCTACGTCCCTCTGTCTTTCTTTCTGGCTGGCTGTCTGTCTACTTCAGCCAAGGCATTGAATGCAATCGTGCCGATTTATTTAAGGATGTGGTGAACGCACTCGTCTTGCATCATATTGCTCTTCGCACGGCGACAGAGGGCCAGAACATCCTCGATATAAGAAGGGTATGTCTCGTATGTAAGTGAAACCCGCGCAGCCCGTTTGTTTTGTGCTTTAGTAACGACCTCACGAGCATGCGAAGATTAAGACAGCTTGGTGGCAAAGGTCAACCAATCGACGAGCCAGTTTCGTGGTTAAAATACCGTTTTTTGGCTACGCTGGTCAGATAAAATGGGAAATAGCTGGATTCCTTCGCTTCGGTCCACCGATTGGCTCAAGCCACACGGTTGAGGCCGTCGAGGCCGAGCCAGTCCTCGACGTCGTCACCGCGGAGACCCGCCAACAAGAGTGGTTCGCGCTGAGGGTGGGTGACAGTGGACGAAAGGAGGGCAGCCGCAGGTTATCGGTGCGGTAGGGTTAGGGCTAGGTATTGGTCCCGTTGTCTCCATAGCTGTGGGGATGACCGGGCGCAAGTGGCGACCGGATTGTAGCTCTAGGTGGGACCCGAACGTAGAAGTCGGGATTTGACCCACCTCCACCACTCTGGAAGACGCAGGAAGACTTCATCAGGCAGGGTCAGCAGAAGTGCGATGTCTGCCTTGGCTCAGAACAGCAACGAGTGAGACCAATGGCAATGATGATGGTAATGTACAAATGAGAAGATGAATTACGATAACTGTGCTTACAATACAACAAAGTTTTGTACTACTATGCTACTATTTTATGAAGCAGCGAGATTCGAGCCCGCGTACCAACGATGCGCGTAACCCCAGCTGGATACGCGAGTGCGTACGTTGGAAAACCACAACCACGCGCCATCAGCCTGAGTGGCGTTTTATGGCAACTGAAAACTGAACTATGCATTCGCGAGACTGCTTCAGTGGTATTGCTATACATTTATGGCAACTCTTAACGGAGTGACATGTGGGTGCAACTTGACGTTACGGCCTGATTGCATGGGTTTGTTGGTCGATTATTATCAGCAGGCACTGGAAAGACTTCAAAAAGGCCTTAGCTGCAGGAAGTCACTTCGGTGACATATACGTGAAACGCGCAGTGCCGAAAAAAAAACGTGCATGCAGAAACAGGTGTGAGCGAGAGCAAAAAATAGAGAAAGAAAAACTCTGCATCTCAACAACGGTGTTTCAGCTGGAACATGACGATGGGTGTGTGAAGCATAGGCGCCCTTGTTTCCCACAGCACTGCTAATGGGAGACAGAAGGTTCTTTCTTCAACCACATTGCCACGGAAGTATCACACCACAACGGTCATTCATTGAATGTTGCTCGCCACAGAGTGCGCACTGTCACTTTTTCATCTTTTTTCCCTCGTGTAGCAATAGATTGAAACGGCCTTCCCTACGACATCGCTACTATCATCTGCTCATCTGAGTCCATCAAAGAAGTGTCTGCATTTCTGTCACCATAATTTTTCATTTTTTTTACTTTTTCTCTTCCTATTTTTGTAAACCCACTCCTTATGTAATACCCCTTTCTGGGGCCTTAAATGAATAAAGAATGAAAGAATGAATTGTTCTTTCGATAAGGCGCTATAGCGCCTTATCGAAAGAACAATTCATTCTTTCATTCGGGCTTGGTGCCCGAATGAATGAACAATTCGGGCTGAATGAACAATTCGGGCTTGGTGCCCGAATGAACAATTCATTCTTTCCGGGCTTGGTGCCCTCTATAGAGGGCACCAAGCCCGGAAGCGGGCATGTAGCGATGGGTGTTTCAGCTCCTCATCGGAAAATTGCATCGGAATACAGCTTACCTGAAAGTGGTGTTTTTTTTTTTATGTTCTCCACATGCCTGGTATCAGTTGCCCGTGACATCTGTGGAAGGCTGTTAACGTTCAACTAAAGACGTTGTTGGGCTAACTGTCACCTTGTTTGTGGTGTCTCACAGCAACCACAGGATTATGAGAGACGCCATAGAGAAAACCGGGTATTCCGCCCGCCTAGGTTTCGTCAACGTGCATCTCAAGTAGGCACACAAGCCTACAGCACTTTCGCATCCATAGAAAATGCAACCGCGATTCAATCACACAGCCTGCGGGTTGGCAGCCGAGTGCCATAGACCACCACGGTGTGTCTGTTGTTTAAATCACTTTGCAAATATATTTACAAAAAGTGGTAATTCAAATACACGACTTTGCCGCAGATATTACCGTCTCTGTTTTTCTATAAAAAATTTGAGCGCCTCGATGAATTTCATCGGGAATTTCGACACTGTTCCTAAGCCAAGCTTGATGTTTTGGGCAGTAAGGACGAACTCCTAACGTGCATATAGTAAGGCGAGTAGTGAGATTAAACGAATTTTTGTGACGCTTTTCATGATGGACCATGACGACGACATGACAAGCCGATGCCCTAAGGTGCATTTTCTTTGAAACGAACACGTGCTGCCGATATCGGCTTTGTTGGACAAGAAATTGGGCATGTGCACACTGCCACCAGCGTAAAAACTATAGCTGTGCGTCGCCGCCAGTCGTTTTCACTCACGGCACTCGCGCCGTCACTAAAGTCCCGAGCCAATGGATACGTCTTCATCATTAGTATTACCGACATGACCGTCGAAATTATTGCCACCATTGAATGTTTCGGAAATGGTGGTTCTAATAATGCAAGAGACTACAATTATTTTACGAGTGCCGACGCCCAGTACACCACGCTTGCAGGGCGACACACTGTTCTCGTACCTGGAGGGCCACATCGGCATGTGGCTCGGCCTGACGCTGTTCTCCGCGGCGGGGCTGGTGGCCAGACTGTACCAGAGGACAGCCGACTTCCTCCACACGCAGAGCGCATCCGACTCGCCGACAAAGCAAGCAGGTGCACTGTCCTATCTATCTATCTATCTATCTATCTTTCTATCTATCTATCTATCTATCTATCTATCTATCTATCTATCTATCTATCTATCTATCTATCTATCTATCTATCTATCTATCTATCTATCTATCTATCTATCTATCTATCTATCTATCTATCTATCTATCTATGTGTCTGTCTGTCTGTCTGTCTGTGTCTGTCTGTCTGTCTGTCTGTCTGTCTGTCTGTCTGTCTGTCTGTCTGTCTGTCTGTCTGTCTGTCTGTCTGCCTGTTCGGCTGCTCACGTCGTGTTCCTTTCACTTCTGATATACAAGTGTATATTAACTGTCAGTGATCGCTCGTTTGATGCATCACAACTCGGCGTGGGTGGCGTAGAGAAACTTATAAAATCACTGAAACTTTCCTCTGCTTCTGGTTGTGACGAAATATGACCAAAGTTTTTAACTAACACATGTACATATTCCTCAATTATATTAACAAAAATTTTCCAGCAAACCCTCGACGAAAGTATCCTTCCTGTTCAATTAAAAATCGGGAAGGTGGTCCCCCTACATAAGTCCGGTAACAAACATTCCCCGCTCAATTACAGGCCTATTTCCCTAACCAGCATTCCATGTAAAATTCTTGAGCACATCCTCTTTTCTATTTTCAGCGAATTCCTTTTTCTCTAAATCGCAGCATGACTTTCGAAAGACCTACTGATGTGAAGCACAGCTAATTTCCTTTACACATAAGTTTAACCTCAGTCTCGACAAATACTCCATTTCTGATTGTATTTTTTAGACTTTTCTAAAGCTTTCGATAAAGTTTCTCACAAATTACTCTTACATAAACTGTGCTCGCTTAACCTAGATGACAAGCTACTAACATAGCTTGAAGTTTTCCTTACTAACCGCTCCCAGTACGTTTCAGCTATCAATTATGACTCCGCGTCCAGCAGCGTTCACTCAGGTGTGCCTCAGGGCTCGGTATTGGGTTCTCCCCTTTTCCTAATTTTTATTAACGATTTACCGTTTTGCCTTTCTTCCCACATCAATTTGTTCGCCGATAATTGTGTAATTTATCGTCAAATAATCTCTGACAATGACGTCATAACATTACAAGCAGATCTAAACAGTGTAACATCTTGGTGTAAAATCTGGTGCATGGAGCTTAACACAAACAAGTGCGAGTATATGCGTGTGCCTCGAACTCCTCAAGAGCTACCTTATTACTCTATTAATAACTCCCTTCTAGAAAATCTTTCTTGTTATAAATACCTAGATGTTCACCTTTCAGCTGACCTTACCTGAAACTCTCACACCATTTACGTCACCAACAACGCTAACCACGCATTAGAATACCTTTGACGTAATTTTTTAAGAGCACCTTTTTCACTAAAACTACTACTTTACAAGACGCTGGTTCGTCCGAAGCTTGAATATGCGGCATCACTCTGGGATTCAAGCCAAGTCAACCTGACGCAAAAAGTTGAATTAGTTCACATGAAATTATAACCGTACCTTTATAACCATTATAACCACCATAAAATTATAACCGTACCATTATAACCGTACCTCCAGTGTCACACACATGAAATTGAGGCTTAACCTACCATCTCCAACGTCTCGTCGTAAAGTTCGTCGTCTGAGTCTTTTCTATAAAATATTCTATCACTCTGAACTACGCAGTGAATTCATTCAAGTGCCTCATTACATTTTTGCTCGTTTAGACCACTCAAATAAAGTCAGGATACCCCATGCACGGACTAACGCCTTCTCACAGTCATTTTTCCCGCGGACAGCCACAGACTGGAACCACCTTCCCGACTCCATTGCCTGTATACAAAGTCAAGTATTCTTCAAAAAAAACCTTAGCTAACATTGTATATTAGCATTTTTTTTTTACTTACCTGCCTCTAATTACTGTTCACTGCACTTATTTGCTTTGTTACCTAGCTAACAATAAATAATTAAGAAATGTTTTGTGCTTCATACTGCCTCTACTTAACTCACTGTATTTGTGTATTACCCACTCCCCTGTGTAAAGCGTTCGGGCCCTGAGAATATATTAAATAAATAAATAAATAAACTATGTGGTTTCAGCTTCCCCTGAACTGCTCCGATTTCCACGGCGAGAGAAATGGTTTTCTTTCTCGACTTTACCGCCATTCCTACAGGCGCTTTTCCCTCCAGTAGATTTATTTCCACAGGAAACGCGGCACTCTGTTTCACAAGCTGTCGGCAGTGAGGTTGGGAGGATTAAAACATCAATGCGGGGGGAAAACGGAAAGAACCGCTCAGGCACCTTTGCTCACAAGGTCTGTATCGGAGTACATGGTGTACGATAAAATAGAATAGGAAAACTTAAAGAGCTATCCAAAGAAACAGACAGGTCAGAAAAAACTGTTAGAACAAAAAGAAAAATAAGCAAAAGCAATCGATGGTAGGAACACTTGGCCGGGTGGATGAAAAACTTTATTTACTTGCCCTAAAGTATTAAGAAAATACGTATAAGCCCTTGCCGATCTTTGTGCTCGTCCTGATTGCAGCATCAAAGTAAACACCTCAGAATTATCATGTAGCTTCGCACATTGCCAGAAGCACCTGTGTACGCATGAGCACTCACTAACTTTGCTCTTTTGTGCCGCAGTGTGATCGGAGCGGGCGAATTCCACGACCACATCGTCAGCTTCGTGGACTCGTCAAGGCTCTTTTCTGTCAGTGCGACGCCGAAAAATAAAATCATTCTGCTCATACACAACATGGAGGTCTCGTGAGCTGCCATTTCAACTTTTCGCGAAAGTTTAATTAGGCAAAGCACAAACACATGAATAAATGAACAATTAGGTCAGGGAAAACTTATGGGCCATCGATAGTTGCCGATTAAGTGAACGACGCAAATTGAAATTAGCAAAAATGAACTAAAACACGTTTTCCCGCCAACGGAAAGGATGATTTTTTTGTCCGCCCTAGTTCATTTAAATTCGCGTCGTTATTACTATGCTACAGTTAATGATCGGTGGTCTATAGGTTTCTTTCTGTTACCTGGGCGTTAATTAGAATAATTTGGTTGTGTCTAACGAAATCCCCTTAAAAATGCCCTTTTTTCGTTCAAGCTGCATCCAAATTTGGCTCGACTTTGAAAGAATCACTAACGAAAGTCACGTATGATATTCATATCATCGCACCGTAAAGAGTACTTCGCTTCAATAATACTGACCCCTTATGTCGAACGTGACTGCTGTCAGAGCACATGTTACTCTTTAAACGTAGTCGACTTCCTGGCAAGATGTGCACACGAGCAGCGTTACGAGAAGAGTTTACTCTAGTAATGTAACGCTTGGTTCAAGAAATGAAGCACAGGCAGGCCGAATGCTTTAGAAAAAACCGATTTCTCCAACGCGTGGCGAATGTTCATTTTCATCGGCACGTTCGCCTACGTCGGCCCGCGCACAAATCGGGCCCCTTTTACGCCGCCAGCAGGCATTGCTGTCGCTAGATCGGCACGGTTTCAGATGAGATATTTTAGCAGGAAATAAACCTTTCTTTTTCTCGCGAAGATGTGGAACAACTGAAAAACGCTTCGTCATCCGAAGTACATAATTCACCACACGCCACCATGGGCTATGAGTAGTCAATATGCAGAGACGGTAAAATTAAGAGGCACGCGGAGGGAGTATTTACCGAGATCTGTAAAGCACTGATGATCCAGATAGCATTGAGGAAACGTTTACATCGAATTAATAACGTTCTTCACGTTGTCAGCAGACGTCGCCCGAGTGCGCATTTATGAGGGAAGTCGTAGCCTACGGAACGTTTGCGTAAGGAGCATTGCCAGGGCCATCAGTGACGCCACGTACACACGCACGCAGTCTAAATTTCTGTCGCATCCATCGAAATAATTAAACATTTGTACGTGTCGTTCTATCATATTGTAGGAGTCGGCCGTCCTAGGTGTATTAAAATATATGACGCTATACAAAGACGAAAATAAGATAGCAAAGGAATAAATCATTGGATGTCTTTTTAATTCTTGCCGAGGCATTTCAAGTTCCATAGTATTTTTAATTTTGTTGCAATATATATATATCTTTATTTCGTGCCTAATTAGCGAATAAGTGCGCGCTGCCGAGCATCCATGCTGGCCCCCGCCTCTGTGCAGCCGAAATGACTTCCTGCCCACAACGGGCATCGTCGAGTTCCTCGGGCACCGTCGCTTCGCGGGACTCGATCGAGAGAACGTCATTCGAGCTTCTCGTTCAGCGTGACGGCGTATCTCGGCGTGCGAAGAGGTCGGCTCTCGAAAGCGTGCGACCTTCGCGTCACGAGCCGACTCGGCCGACTGCAGGCCACGTGTGCAGACCACACGAGACGGCGGCCGTCCTTGTCGTCCACTGCGCAGGCAAACACCGAAAGCCAAAGAGCAAGGTCGAAAACACGCCTAATGACCATTGTCGCCATCCGTCATTCACCGATAAGCTACGCCGCCGCCGCCGCATGAGTCACACTAAGCGGGGTTTCGAACGAAGCAGCATAAGCAACGAGCGATGACTTCCAACTGTACGCCAATCTAAAGGTACAACAAGGCAATGAAAAGGGTGTGAGGCTCGCATTATTGCCACATCATCGTCGAGCACCACCACGTATGCTATCAAGCCCAGCCCTTGAATATTAAAAGGGGGGCGCCCACCCCCTTTCTTTCTCGCTTTGCCGTCTGGTCATGCTTGACACTCGACGCTTTTTAGATTTAGCTGCAAGGAACAAAAGCCATATTTACTCTAAACCTCTTCAGAGCGTTTAATATGCGTCAACTTCATAGCGCATATTTTCATTCAGCGCATTAAGAGGATATTTCAAACAGGAACTACTCTCTATGCGCCTTCGCATTGCGTGGTGCACCGGAGCTGCTAAAATCTTCGACAGACCACGCTGTGTGTCGATACGCTGGATCAGCTCCTTCCCTCTACCCGATGCATGGTCTTGGGCGAGTGAAATGTTTTAAACGCGATAGTTCTAAAAGCTCGTTTCCCAGAAATTCCGGCATCGGCGTCATTAGCTGTGAGCGCAAAATCATCATCTCATGCATGACCTAAAAATTGAGAACGATGCAAATAAAAAAATAATAAAAAACACGGGTCACAGTGGGGATCAAACACTGGTCGTTTGCGTGGTAAGCGGATGTTTTACCACAAGGCCACACGTCTTTTTTTTTTATTTCCGGTTAAACATCACACATGAGACGGCGAGCAGGTAAATATATTAGAATACACAAAAAAACCCACGGAACGATTACTACGGTCATTTTTTCAGAGTAAGCAGGGCTTCTACCCTTTCTAACCATGAAGGAACAAATTAATTTTTCTCTTGTTACTACCTACAGAAACGTTGATATGCCTTTTTGGATTACACTTTCGTTTAATTACGATGACTGCCAGTATATTGCACTCTGGAATGGCTGCATCTCACGGTGACCTTGACAGCAGACCCGCAAGCGTCTCCTGTCAAGGTCACCGATGTGTGGCCTTGTGCTTTAAAGAAAGCACAAGGCCACACGTCTGCTTATGAATAAAGTCAAGATAATTTTATCTGCTTGGAAATGCAGTGGAAGTAACCTAAATATACTAATACATGCGTCCAGTGTACATGCTCCACTATTCAACGCCAAATTTCGCAGCAATGATGCGTGGTACAAGCGCCCATTGGCAGCGGGCGTTAGAACATGTGGCTATCTTAATGCCTTCATGCTGGTCAAAAAAGGTACACACGCTACTGCGCCTACTCGGCAACGTGGTGGGTGCACAGCAAACTCGAAAAGGGTTCATGCACTAAGTGTTTGAAATACACAATAAAAGCAGGACGTCGCTATCGCGTTCAACCGTTCAAGGCGAAGTTTTGGGGTCCGCTAATTTTTGCCACATACTGCAGAACTGTGAACTGACTTCAAGATGATGCACGTTATCCAACGAAAAACTTCTTAGAAGCATCAATATCGGTTAGTAAAATAGATAATCTGTTTCTATCAGGGAAATCCAGCAGGAGAGCAAAACTTTTCCGAACAAAACAACGAAGTCAACCATTTTTTACGGCCCTTGGTGGGCCCCTTAAAACCGGAGGGCCCGGTTCATTTGAACGCTTTGAACCCTGGATAATCTGCCCCTGCCCACAGTCACGACAATGAATGCTGAGGCGCACTAGCTCCATGTTGAAAACATTATTAGGACACTATAGAGCAGGTGGTCATTTAGGCATCAGCCTGTTTGACATAACTTTTTGATCACGTCAACATTCCAAAATGAATCCACACTTGTTTGCCTACACGTTCAAGTTACACAGGGTGGTTTTTCAAGCCATTCAGATTTCGTATAAGAATGATATGACAGCAAAGTTCTTGTCGTTCTTGCACACGGCCTCCATGTCGAGGGGAAACGCTTTAGTGCAGCTCAAGTGACATTGTTGCAACTAATTACCACCAACTCGTCAATCAATTTTTAATTGCTGACTTTAAGGCAGGTGTAATATGACAATGTTATAGGAGGGTTGCACGTGACGTCATCCGGTCGAGGCGCTAGCAGCATTTGCCTCTATACCGCCATGTGAGTGGTCCGGGTGCGTCCTCTTTGAAACGGCGGTGGGAAGTTGTGCACGTGCCGCAAGGTACGGTACGAATGTGGCGAAATGCGACTGAGTGCTTACGTGCGTGACCTTCGAGGTCCGGCGAAACTTCGCAACTAACATAAAATTCACTTTTGCGGCGGATATCGACCCGTTCGACTTCAGCAGCGATGAAGCTGTGTGTAATTTGAAAGTGATATCACCGCATCAAGCTCATGGACATAGCACGTTAAAGAACCCCAGGTGGTCGAAATTTTCGGAGCCCTCCACTACGGCGTCTCTCATAATCATATGGTGGTTTTGGGACGTTAAGCCCACCACTAAAGCAAGCCTCTATGATGTTGCATAGGTTCTGAACACTTACCGGAACTGAAATGTTAACGCACACACAGCGCAACAACACACAAGCACGTCCCAATATTATCGCGAAAGCAAGCACGACGCATGTGTTAAGAAAATCGCAACAGATGCACAGAAAGGAGAGAAAATGGCCGTGTTTCTTGTGCATCAAATAGAATGTGACGGAAGAAAGCACTCAGCGTACTCAGAAGAAGTTGTTAGGGAGTGTGTGATATGGCGCTTTCTGTTTCTGTCACAAAAAAGGCTACGATCATGCTCGCACTTCGGGGCTTGTGGTACTGCCAGCAATGTGCACTCTTCAGAGGTATATATGTCCAACATCATGAAATATTCATTGGTATATGCGGTTTGACGTCCCAAAACCACCATATGATTATGAGAGACGCCGTAGTGAAGGGCCCCGAAAATTTCGAGCACCTGGGTTTCTTTAATGTGCACCCAAATCTGAGCACACGGGCCTACACTCAGAAAAAAGTTAGTAATCAGTTAGCAAACGCGTGTGTTTACTAGTTTTCGGAGTATTTTAATACATTCGCGGCATACTTTTACTAGCCACCACCTAGTACAGGTTGTAACTTTAGCCGTTACTAACCAGGCAACCTTTCCCAGTGTTTTTAACTAGGCAACTACTAAGCCACCTACATTCCAGATCTGTCGTAGACGGCGCAGTACATTTTGCTGTAATGGTGAGATCGTAAGCAAAATTTAGGCAAGATCTATTTTTATTGACTACCTTAGAATAGAAGTTTCGTGCTACGTAATGGCCCACACATAAGTAAGTGGATGGGAACATGATGATGGATAGAAAACAACAATTATCTTATAAATGCTGTGACTGCTAACCACTACGCGGTGTGCGGTCAGAAACCAGGGGTATATATATAGTCTTCACGCTGCTGCTACAGTGAAATTCTGGTATGTCCAAGGCTTGAATAATTACTTGTGCTTGCATTTGCATGCGTGTTCTCGTGACCTGCTCATAAGAGTTCTCATATGAGTATGTGTCACGTGAGTATGAGAATCATATGCTCATATAGACTCATATGAGCATATGATATGCTCATATTCACATAATGATCATACATATGTGAAACTGATTTGATCATATGATCATGTGGTCAATTCTTTATAAGCTCGTTGTTATAATGCGCACTTACTCCAGTATGGTTACATGACATAATTAAAATCCTTTAATAATATAGATTATTATAGATTAAGTTCGTTACAACGCTATCCGGCTTACAACCCTCCGGCAAACCGGTATAGGCAAAGGCGCACCGGAATGCCGGACAGACTAAAATCCTCTATTTGCGCATCGAGATCTCGAGGCGCGCGCAGCACGCGCACCCGCCGGCTCGCGGCTACTCGCCGACAGTGGGCGAGAAGCGGCGCGGGTGAGATGATGGCCACGTGAGGAGTGGGCTCGCGCGTTGCAAGGGGTGGAGCGGGTGAAGCAAGGAGAGCGGACATGCGGCGAGCGCGCGGCATGCGAGAGAGAGAGACGTCACCGCGCACAGCTAGGAGGGCGTCAGCTACTTGGCACTGCTCCAACACCTGCAGCGAGGGGAGTGGTGTGTACAGCGTTACACAGGTTAGTCAAAGAGCTGCTTCACATCTAATAATAGTCGAACTGGCCCCGCCGCGGTGGTGTCGTGGTTACATTGCTCGACTGCTAACCTGAAGGTCGAAAACGTTCGAAGCCCGTGTGCTCAGGTTTAGGTGCGCATTATAGGCCAACTTCGGCGATTTTTCGACCATGTCAAGGTAATGGTGTTTCTATGTTCCAGGGAAACTCGTGTCACGATCCCAAAAGCTGAAGTGCTCAGAAAATTTGAAAATAATTTTTAATAGGCAAAACTGTGGAAAACCGACCGTGCGCCCTGTCTGCGTATGACGTATTATTTGGTGAGAACCAGAGGCTGTGTACTGGTCCCGCCGGCGTGTAGTATAAAAACTGTGAAAGCCAAACCAGCGAAGCACTGACCAAGCACCACAGAGGAAGGAAGAAAGCTTTCTCTTGCTATACCCGTGCCCAACACCGCCACTGTCGCCTTGTGGCGAGCACAATGAACGCTGTAGCGGCCCACGTAGTGATGCCACCGGCTGCGTCACTTCGGCTGACATGCTAAACATTACGTCACACAGACAGTGTTGCCAATAATTCTGGCAAGTGAGCTGAGCTTATGCGAGGTAATCTTTAAAATTCATTTGCAAACAATCAACGCATTTCTCAAGCCTGCAATTTGGCATATATGACGGAATCGCGCAAAGGAACGTACCCAGAGTATTTTTTGAGATACATTAACCTCGGAAAATAGCCGGAGTTGGCCTTTAGAGAATCTCAGGCAGTCGAAATTTTTGGAGCCTCCATTGCGATGTATCTCACAATCATGCCGTGGTTTCGAGATGTTAAACCCATAATATTGTTTGTAATAATAGCTTGAGTGGCAAGTCTGCGTGACTCAAGTGACACAAGGAAAACGAAAGCCTGGCTGCGCTGAGGTAAGACGTATGAGCGTTAAGTCGACTCTTTCAACGCCACAAGCCAGCTCTTTCCTTTTTTTCTGCGCTTTTTTACAAGGAGGAGGAGGAATAAACTTTATTATAAGAAACCAGCAGGTTTAGGTGGCCGGGCCTAAGCCTCCCATGAGGAAACGTCAAGGTTTGCCTCAACGCTGCCTCACGGGCGTGCTGGGTCGCCCAGGTTTGGTCGTAAAGAGCTAGGCTCCGCAGAGCCTCATAGAGCTTCGACGACAGGGTCGTGGCGTTAGTGTGTCTGTACTGTGCCGGGCACTCCCACAACATGTGCGGAAGCGTAGCCGGGTGAGTGCCGCAGCACCGGCAGTGGGAGGTTGTGTGGGAGGTTGTGTGGGATACGAGGTGAAAGCGGGCAGGTGAGCGACAAGTGTTTGTTTGAAGTAGTCGCAAAGTGGTGGCCTGTTCCCGGTTGAGCTTGGGGTGAGCTGAAGGAAAGGCTCGGCGTCTGAGGTAAACGTTCTCAATCAGATCATTGTAGGTAATCAGGTTGTGCCTGGTGTCCATCTCGTCTCCAGTAGCTCCAGCGCAGTTGACAAGGCCTCGCGCAAGGGAGTGGGTGATCTCGTTGAAGTTGGGGAGGCGCGGGTGGACTGGGCCCGCGTGAGCGTAGATTTATGTGAGGGTGATCACGTTTTCTTTTGGAGTGTGGTGCCAGTCAGGGCATGCGAAGCGCTTGAGGAGAAATGCGGCCTTTGCTGTAGTTAGTGGCGGCTGAGCGAGAGTCGCACACGATGGTGTCACAGATGGGATCTAGAATTTTTTAAAGGTGCTCAGACTTAACAAAGTAGTACTGAGTACGGATGTGCTAAAAATATGCGGACCGCAGCTGCACGCTTTATTGATGACGATGGTGGAGTTATGGCAAAGTCTCTTATCATATACGCGGGATGTGTTACACCAATCCCTCATTACACGATTGAGGGGATGTGACACCTGTTGTCATTATACGCTTCTGACACGCAATGTTACTTCCATTATTGCGACACCACGCCTCAAATGGCACCTGCAACGATGCCTGCGGCCGTTCGTTCATGCTTCTATCCGTCCATGCGTTCGTCCGTGCCGTGCGTTCTTCCGTCTGTGCGTCCATCCATCCGACCGTCTGCTTGTCTGTCTGTCTTTCCGTGCGTCCATCCATCCGTACGTCTGGTGGACACTCGAAGTACCACCATCTCGCATCTTTTCATCTTATATTCATCATATAAAAGTACCCCATCCAGCGGACATTCCAAGGACTAAACTAGACGTGGTTACCTCCTACTTCAACCAACACCACCACCACCACTACTACTACTACTACATACATCGCGGACGCGCGACCCACGGCATAGGAAACTTCGCGCCTTAAAAAATTACGCCATATTTCGCTAAAAAAACCGTGTGTAGATGCAAAGCAGTGGGCACTAACGCTTACACTGGCGGTGGCGTTGACACTGGCGTCATCCTGGCGTAGCGCAGAAGAGAAACCTGGGAAGGCGCAAAGCACGCAGTGATGGATCGGTGTTTTCTACTGGAACATGCCAATCACTGCTAATGGCCAATGAGAGACAGAAAGCTCCGTTTGGACACAGAGACCCGCAGTGCGCTTCTAGTTTACGTACACGTTTGGATGTTTTATTGTTCAACAACGCACGAGAGAAATCCACCACCGGCCCTACCATGAAGGTGGAGATCCACTGCCTATATACGGGGTGGCCAGTGAACGGTTGTGCAGCACTAGCAGTAGTCTTTCTTTGGATACTGCAACATAAAAATCTTGGTCTATCTGTGTATCTATGTCTGTCGTCCTTCGTGCTTCTGTCACTCGATGCAGTAAAATGGCGGAAATGTAACCCCTTCCTAAGCAACCAGCCATCTTGATCTAGTTTTTGCGTTGATACGTACCAGCATTGTCAAGAGAGAGAGAGAGGAAACTTTATTAGAACTTGGCCGGCAGCTTGGTCTTGGTGGCCTCAGATGGCGGCGCTGAGTCCCTGAACTCGGGCGGCATCTTCGGCCTGCCGGACAGCCCAGAGCTGGTCGTTGAGCTCCGAGCTTCTGAGCGCCGCCTCCCAGCGGCGGCGTCGCCGACGGAGAAGGTCCCCCGCGGCTCCCGCAGACGGGACGGCGGCGGGAACGAGTGAGCTCGAGGCTTCCTGTTGCCTGGTATTGGCAGCCGCCATAGGCGCATCGCGAACGGCGGCCGTTTCTCGACCATTGTTACCGGCGCATTCCCAGAGCATGTGGCGCAGCGTTGCTCTGCGCCCGCATGCTTTACATAGATCGGTAATGTGTAAGTGCGGGTAGCAGTGGCGTAAGACGACCGGGCTGGGGTAAGAGTGGGTTTGTAGTAAGCGATAGCTTACGGCATCGTGTCTGTTTAATTTGTCATGCGGTGGCGGGAACTTTCGCCTTTCCAGTCTGTAGTGTTGCGTAATATCTCGGAACGTGATGAGACGATCACCCCACGACCATTGTGGTCTGTGATGTCGCTGCGTGTCTGTCGAAGTGTCTCGATCCGGCAGATCAGAAGCCCCGTTCTCGGGAGCGGAGGCGGCGGCCACGGAATGTGCCGCGGCTCGGCGAGTGAGACCTCGAGCCGCGGCGTGGGCCGCCTCGTTGCCCGGAAGCGGGACATCGGTGTGTGCCGGGGTCCAAAGGAGGAAGACTTAAATTTTGTTGTGGCGATCGCGACGCTGAGTCACCATCACCGCACATCTTAAGGATGCGGGCCGCTTCCCGCGAGACGCGGCCGCGCGCGAAGCCGCGGATTGCTGCCTGCGAGTCGCTGATTACGATCGTAGCGTTCGGCACCGTGGCGATTGCTAGGGCTATCGCGGCTTCTTCGGCCGCCTCCGTATGTCCCGTGGTCACCGTGGCGCTCGCGAGGCATTTGCCCGCACGGTCAACGACCGCAGCGGCGTGTGCGTGTCTCCCGTCCCCATATCTCACGGCATCTACGTACACAACTTCGTCGCTAGTGCCATACTTCTTTTGAAGGTCACTAGCTCGCTGGTTACGGCGCCCGACGTGGTGCGTCGGGTGCATATTCTTAGGAAGCGGCGGAACAATTAGGCGGTCGCGAACCGAGGCAGGAACATCCGCTTTTTCTCCCTGCTGAGTGTGGTACCGGATGCCAAGTGACTCGAGGATGTGTCGACCCGTCTTAGACCCCGACAAGCGTTCGTTTTGCGAAACGACATGGGCCTCAATTAACTCGTCGAGTGAGTTGTGCAGTCCAAGTTCTAGTAACTTTTCAGTGCTCGCATTCAGTGGAACTGCAATTGCTCTCTTGAAAGCCTTTCGTATTATACATTCGATCTTGTTTTTTTCTGAGCCTATCAATTTGAGGTAGGGGGCAACGTATGTTATACGGCTTATTGCGTACGCCTGCACTAGACGGATCGCGCAGTACGTCTGTTCGTGATACGACGTAGGAGTCGGATCGTGTCGTCTACCGAACGACGTAGTCTTCGCACCGTCTCACCATTATGGCCGTTTGCCTGCAGGTGTAACCCCAGAATTCTAATTTTGTCTACGTGTGGAATGGGAGTGCCATCTGCCAATAGAACGCTTATTTTGTAGCACTCCCTTTCCTCGTCGCGCGGGGTTTTGCGACCTCTACTTGTAGGTTTGTAGATTAGAAGTTCCGACTTGGTTGCCGAGCATTCGAGGCCCGTTCCTCGCAAGTACTCCTGAACTTCGTCTACACCTGCCTGGAGCGTACGCTCGACGTGACCATCACAACCTCCGCCGGGAACCCAGAGGGTGATGTCATCCGCGTAGATACTGTGATACAATCCTTGTATGCCTAATAATTTCTCGGGTAGCCCCAATAGAACTAAATTAAAGAGTAATGGCGAAATTACGGAGCCTTGTGGCGTGCCCCTCGAGCCCATCTCAAATTCTTGCAGTTCCACATCTCCAACGACGACGCGTACGCGTCTGCCGGCAAGGAAGTCACGTATGTAATTATATGTTTTTTGTCCTAGTCCTAATGTTTGAACTCTGTTTAAAATTGCTTCGTGTTTAACGCTGTCGAAGGCCTTTTTAATATCTAGGCCAAGGATCGCCTTGGTTGAGCTGGTAATGTCATCAACAATGTGGTGCTTCAGCTGAAGCAACGCGTCTTGTGCGGAGAGATTGCGGCGGAATCCTAGCATGGTGTGCGGAAATACATCGCGGACTTCGAGAAAGTCAGTCACGCGTTTGAGGACTGCGTGCTCCAGAACTTTTCCTACACAAGACGTGAGCGAAATTGGCCTTAGATTATCAAGCGCAACCTGCTTGCCCGGTTTAGGAATCATGGATAACTCGAGCTCTTTTCCACGCTTCAGGAAGGGAACCGCGTTGCCAGCACTCGTTGATATAAGTCACAAATCGGGAGATTGACTCGTCATCTAAGTTGCGGAGAGCCTTGTTCGAAACCCGGTCCAGGCCGGGCGCCGATCGGGTGTTTAGTTCAAAAAGGACTGCCCGAATTTCCGCTTCGCTAAATTTGGCGTCTAGTTGCTCATTAGCAACGCCGTCATAATCTGGGTGTTGGACGCTCTCTGCCGACTTAAAGTAACGGTCACGTATTGCACCGAGCAGGTCATCGCCTTTATGATCGTTCACAAGTCTCCGAGTTTTATGGCCTTGAGCGGCACGAGTATCTTCCGGATCCAATAGGTGCCGGAAAAGGCGCCAAGCACTCGCCCCGCGCATCTGTCGCTCGAGGCCGTTGCACAGGTCTTCCCATTGTGACCTACAGACTTGGAACGCATGTTCCTCAATTTCTCTGTCTAACCGTGCTATGCGTTTCCTCAACGCCCGGTTATGTCTTTGGCGTTTCCACCTCTTGAGTAGGGCTTGCTTTGCTTCCCACATGTGTAGGAGCCTGCTGTCGATTACTTCGAGCTTCGCTTCGGGCGGGATGTGGCACGTTACCGCGTCTACGTCCCGATTGAGCGTCGCGGTCCACTCGTCTATATCCGTGATCGGCTCGTCGCCTCGCCCGCCTTCTGCTCGCTTTTTGCGGAACGCGTCCCACTGCACTAATTTGCGTTTACGGCCTGTGCTTTCAGAGTATGTTCTACGAACGCTCGGGCCCGTGTCTACCGTAATCTCTATCAGAGAGTGGTCACTCCCTAAGTCCTCCTGCGTGTTTTGCCAAGACGCCGCGGTGACATTCGACACGAACGCGAGGTCCGGTAGCGTGTCTGCGCTCACGCTGTTACCCCGGCGCGTCGGATCGGCGGGGTTCGCGATCAGTTCAAGCCGTTGGTCTTGCGAGTCTTCCCAAAGGTGTTTGCCCTTGAGCGTTTCACGCGTGTATCCCCAGGCCCCATGGGGCGCATTAAAATCACCTGCAACTAGCAGAGGTGCGCCGTTGGCGGCCGTGCTTGCTCTCCGGAGCAGCTCCCCAAATCGGTGCTGTAGCGTGGGTTTACTGTAGACGTTAAGTACAAACAGGCCTCGGCCGCGCTTAGGAATTAATTCTACAAAAACATGCGGTATCCTTACGCACTCAAGTTCGCGCTGCGCCACCGTGATGTTACGTCTAACTAGCACGGCGGCGACCGGCGCCGGACGCGGCGGGGGCGACGGCAGCGACCGCGGTCGCGCCGACGACGAGAGCGGATCGCCCCGCCTTCGGCGACCCGCGGCCGCCCCCGGCGTCCCACCACGCGCCGAGCGCTGTGTAGCACGTTTTTCTTTCCGCCTGTTGTCCGCCGCGGCCGCATTTATGGCTTTGTAACCAGCTAGTTTTGCCAGATAATTTGTTTCCTGCAAAAGGATAATGTCCGGTTTCGTCTCACGGCTTCGAATAAATTGCTCGAGATTTCCCCGCTTCCTCCTATATCCCCGGCAGTTCCACTGCCAGATCGTGTACTGTTGTTTGTGAGTGTTAGTGTGAGTGTGCGCGTGTCTAGCCATGGTGATGCTTGTGTTTAATTTAGCCCATCGCCGTCGAGGCGACTGGGGTGCGGCTGAATCTGCGGCTCGGCGTCTGGCAGCGCATTCTGCTGCTGCTGACTCTGTTGCTGTCTAGCGTAGGGCTTACTCACCGTTCTAATCGGTCTGCCCGCAGATGGCGGGAGTCGCGCTTCAATGTTTTCTATGCGCGCCGTGTGCGCGGTGAGCATTTGTGTCATTTGTTCAGAGAGCTTAGCTATCGCACTATTGAACATGTCATTCATCTGTGCCACCTGTTTAGCAAAACGTTCATCGAGGCTGGTCTCGATAGTATCGATTTGTTTCTGCAGCTTATCATAACGGCCAAATCGCTGTGTGGATTCGTGCCTGGCAGGATCTAGTGGTATCCTTTTCGCGGTACACGGGCGGTCTTCGCTTCCGCCTGCCCCCTCTCCCGAACTGCTCTCGTCATCCGTGTCCATCCCCGCCGCCTCGGGTCTCGACGGAGTCGAAGACCGAGGCGTGGATTGGAGCCTGCGCTTAACGATCCCTCATAATTTTGGGGGCGAAGCTCCCGAAGCCGTGCGTCCGCGATATATGTAGTCGTCGTCGCAGCAGTAGGTAGCCACGGGCGAATTATACAAGTGGCCCGCGCGCACCCTTTTCACTTGAGGAGGAAACCAGTGAACGTTAATTAAAATTAAAAAGACAATTGTTTCTGATGAATTAACTTGCCTAGACGAATATCGGTGACTTAATCTCCAATAAAATTTGCCTTGAATTTGACGCTTACTAAAAAAAAATCTTGTAACAGAAGGACGCACTTTGAGCTTTATATGACCAGAAAAAGTTGCTACGTTAAACTCGCTGGGCCTAACCTCCTTGGTTTTAGCAAGGTTAGCGATGGTTGCGCCACAGTGCCATGAACTAGCCGCGGTGAAAGGTGGGAACTAAACACGAAGCGCAGACTGTAAGAGAGTGCTCGCGTGCCACTCCTTAGTCCGGCCGTGCCACCTCTCGTTTAATTCTTGGAATGTCCGCTGTATGGCGGTACGTTTATATAATGAATGTATGATGAAAAGATGCGAGATGGCGGTACTTTGAATGTTGACTAGATGGATGGGCAAATGGACAGACGCGGAGACGGACAGACAGGCAGATGCACGGACGGATGCACGGGTGGATGAACGGATGGATGGACACACAAACGGTCACAGAGACGGACGCGCGGACGGACTGATGAACGCTTCGCCCCTCTCATCATTATGCGCTCCGTGGATATGCTGTGATGTTTTTGGTTAACGAAGCAGCCAGTCTCCTACAAACGGCCCAAGAAATGCCTCATACACCACGTCTGTATATCAATGAGTAAAATTGTTTATGTGTTTTGCGAAACAAATTTCAGTTGTCCATTACGCACTCATTCTTTCTCTGCTCTGAAGCGCTAACTTACCTAGCTTATTGGTGCAGCTTGCGCGAAGGCTGGTGGGCACCAGCTGGTCGTGGCTTGGCTTTTACCCTCTCACCTGTCCTATTTTTTTACGATACTTTAATGTGTCATTTTCTGTTTTACTCCGTTTCTTTCTCTGTACGTTTGTCCTTTTCTTCTTCTTCATATTTTCCTTAATTCCGTTTCTCTTTATGTCTTTCATTCTCTGTAAATCTGCAGCCTTTCCATCGCCTTCTCTCTTCTTTTTTTTTTTTTCACTCCTTGAACATAACAGCAGAGCTGCTATGGTCAAGATGATTATAGCGCGTAAGTGCCACGGAAATTGGGAAAAAATTCCAGTATTCAAGATACTGGTCCACCAGATATTAATAAGGGAACACACGGGCGGCAAACACAGATCAGGAGCCTCACGTTTGAGCTCGTCTTGTTAGCCATCTGTACAGCACGCTTGGGTTGTATATCAACGCGTGCCAGTTCATTGTGAGGATAGTTCTGTATCTAGGACAGACGACAAATAATAATAATTTTAGGGCTTTTATGTCCCGAAACAACAATATGACTATGAGGAACGCCGCAGTTGAGGGCTACGGAAATGTTGTCCACCTCGTGTTCTTTATGGTGCATTCAGACGACGGACCGAATCCCGATGTGGCGGGACGGACGGCGCGTCACGTGACCTCACATCAGCGATTCCCCTCGTCCGCGACTCGTCCGCGGGGCTCGCGGACGGATGAACGCAACCTGTTTCTCACATCGGGATTCTGGCGGGGGAAAGGCGATACTTCAGCGTATTAGCTCGGGGTTTCTGGCAACCAGTACACTTTTCGTCTGCTCGCGGCATGTCCTCCATGGCTCGCGAATAGCTGCATGACTGGTCAGCATCATCTACGCTTGAGCATGGTTTACTTAGTTTCCGGGGGCTTCGTTCTCAGGTTATTAAATACGCAGAAATCACTTTTGGTGGTTCGGGAAATGTCGCCACCATCGTTTGACACGCGAGATTCTTAGCCGTCATGATGGTGAAATATTCTAACTTCTGCAACCGGCAACGTGCCGCTTCTAAAAAAAGGATGGGAGACGCGTTCAGAAGTTCTACAAGTGGGGAACAATGTAGTTGAAAGAACATTCTGCCAGCAACTCCCTTTTCTCCTGAAAGAATAACACTCCTCGTTCATTAGTCACAACGCGACAGACATCGCAGTAGCGTCGCTTCTTGCGGGCATCCATGTTGAATACTCTCAAACCGGTCTGCTTTCAGCGCACGCAGGTGAGCGCCGAACCTGCTGTCGAGGGTAATCCGGCTGTTTTCCCCTAGGACACCGTCCGTCGTGTGGATGCGCCTGCAGGCGGACCATCCGCGGATTAGCTGTCCGCGTCCACGACAAATCCGGATTTGGTCCGTCGTCTGAATGCACCATTAGCGTGTACCGACGTCGCACATTACACGGGCTTCTGTCATTTTGCCTCCACGAAAATGCGAGAGCAGGGAACGAACCCGCGACCTACGGGTCAGTAGCCGAGCACGTACCGTAACCATTAGACCACCACGGCAACCCACAAGACCAATCTTGATCAGAACAGCTCTGCTGTGAAGCAACAATACCGCCGTGCCCCACTTTGTTTAGGCTGTGATGAAGAGGCGACTCGGGCTTGAAACAGTTTACTTCGAACGTTGAGCGACCGTGGCGTTTGGCATGAATATGAACCAACTATAGTTCCGCTCAAATTCCGGGTTGTTTTCTTTGTCGTTTTGGGAGAAAGCTGAGGCGTATGTACGCGCCAGTGGACGACATTCGCCATCGAATTCAGCTGTTGCTGCTGTGACCTCATAACAATCCACGCAATAAAATATCGCGATACGCATACATACTTTGTTTTTATTCACTATTTATTTTATTTATATATACTACCGCCAATCATGAGCTATGGCAGGAGTAACGGTAACTTCACATGTCAAGCGCAGACAAACAAAAAAAAACCTTTATTGGCAAAGCTTGAACAAGCCCATGCAAAACATTCTAGTACGCTCAACTGTTGCACGAAAGTACCTAAATTCGTACAAATCAGTTCAGCGGCAAAAACAAAATCAAGATTGTGCAGGCTACAAGAAGGTTGAGCCAACAGAACTGAGCAGGCACAGTGTAGCAAATTAAGCCTTTGTTGTTATGACGTGTTGCCAACGTGGGAAGAATGGGATTAAAGACATTCGAAGATGGTAAACGTTTCTATCGTAACTACGGCACGAAAAAACAACTAGCTTTATTTTGAAGGGATTAAATGATGTGAGTATAGATTTTATAGAATGGATTCCAAACTATAGATGCATATGAAAAGACTGAACGGATTAGTGTTTTGTAAGTGAGCAGTGCGGTTTCTTGAGGGGCTACTCGAAGGGTGTGCTAGAGATAATCCAGTTTTTAATGATTTTAATACATATTATTTCAATATGTACGAGAACACTGAGGGAGCTAAACACCCAGTGAATGTCATTGAAACAGTTTTGCTGAAGTTCGTACTCATTTGCCAGGCATTGCACCAAGTGCGAAAGTGTGAGAATACGTCATTAAGAACTGTGTGGTCTTCAGTAGAGTTAATTGTGTGGTAAAGAACTCATCATGGACACACCATCTTAGTAGTTGTATGCAAAGCTCACGATTGCAAGAGATTCCGACAACGCGTCAATACTAATCATTTTTTGCAGGCCGTGTATGACATTGCATTGTCAGTAGCCGTAATTGGCCTTACGTGTGTGGTTTCCGACGGAGACCGACTAGTACAGGAACTTGCCCAATGCTTCGCAACTTCTGGGCCGCTACGATGCGAGGAATTACGCTTCAGTGAACCATGCAACCTCGCAGAATTCTTCGAGGAAACTCGTCGCTCCAGTGCACACAGCTTCTGACGGAAAAGAGATTTTTCAGCCTGCCGATTTTCAGATAACTTATCTCGGGATAGCTGACGCGTATGCAGGTTTAAACGAAAGCAGTTCGCTTTAAATTGAGAGGAGATATGTGAGATTAGCCGAAGCTCACCGCCATTTCTTCTTCTCTGCGAAACCATGTGAGCTTGGAGTCATAAACGGACGACGACGAGCAGCTTCGACGTGAAGAGCATATCATCTAAGCAAGAAAAAAAAATCTAACCATCCGTTTACAGCAAAAAGCTGTAAAAACATTTATGTCGATTATGCAGAGCCTCTTCGAAACTTTGTCTTGGTCAGGGCAGCAAACCGTGGACAAAGACAGTCACTCTACCAGCTGAACAGCAACCTAGTCAATTGGCCTCGAGATCTTGAAGTGACGCCCTCTCGCGGGTGTCATAGCTCGGGGACTCCGCTTTCAACTACGCTGCAGCGGCCGCTGCTCCTGTGCACGCATCGCCTGCTCCTGTCGAACTTTGTCGAACGAACAGCCTCGCGAGGGTAAGCTAACGCCCGCAACAAATGTTTTCGAGGGAAATTAAGAATTCATTCTAGCTGCGACCCAATCTATAGGACCAAAAGCCTCCCAGAAGGCCGACAAGCATTTGGGAGAAACGTCGCGATGTCTCATCGACAGCGCGGTGGCGTACGACGCAAGTCACGTTGTTAAATACGCAGTCGAGGTCGTCAATGGGTATCGTATCATCGTCGCGGCTCTGGTCCTGCCACACGTGGACTGCCGAACCCGCCACACAACGTCCCCGTGTGGATTGAGTGCTGCGCAATGATGAATTACTGCTCTGTAATTCGGTGTGCTTTGTCCACCCATGAAAAGGACTTTAGCTTTCACAACAACCCTAAAGAGAAGGGCACGCCTGCCCTTCTTTTTAGGATATTTTTTTTCTGCAGTGCAACAATAATGACAATGAACACGAGGATATGTGTGGAATCACTGATTTCTGCCACTCTGGCATTCGCAAACTCATGAGATAATTACTGCAGAGTAGCTCCTTAAATTGCTGCTTCAGCCGTCAATCGACCGTTCATGGCATCTACTAGAAATGCAAAGCAGTATCGAATAACCGAATTTGAGATAATCGTCCTCGGATTGCCACTATGGGCGTAGGCAGGGCACAAGCCCATGTTTTATTGCTGTAAAATGAGTCTTGAGGGGTAGCTTGGTGTGACTCAGGCAGGGGGTCAGTTCTAGGGAGGCTACATGACTGCCTTGGTCAGTCCCGCCCTATTGCACCACCTGGCCGATAAAAATGACAGCAGTTTGCCTGAGTAATGTTTGTTCAGTGAGAGCGGCATCACGAAGTAGTTCGTACTAGTATCGCACAGGGCCGTCGCTTGGGTAACAGAATGTAACAAATAGTTATCGCGGACACCGTTCAAAGGGCCACAAAGATTAACGTGGCAAAGACAAGCAGGGTGAGTATGCGTTCATGGCCGTGGCATAACGAAAAGCTTAAAGGGGCCCTGCGGCACTGCTCGATGATGATGATGAACAAACATTATT
Organism: Rhipicephalus microplus; assembly: GCF_043290135.1. NCBI lineage: Eukaryota > Metazoa > Arthropoda > Arachnida > Ixodida > Ixodidae > Rhipicephalus > Rhipicephalus microplus. Next base: position 3,417,056 of record NC_134702.1, on the reverse strand, counting down.
TAATTAGCAGAAAGGTCCTCTTCCCCTTTCAGGTGCGAGAGGAGAAGGGAGGACCAAACCTAGACGACGGCCATGATCCCATGGGCCCTGGCGGCGTCTTCGGCCTGCCGTATTAAGCGTGCTTGTAATTGAGAGTCAGTGCTGAGGAGCGCGGCATCCCATCCACTCCCGTCTGTAAATTCGCCTCTCATGGGGGCCTGTGGGGATGCCCCTAAAATGTGGCTCAAATCCGCCCTGTTGTGGCAAAATTTACACTTGTCCGAATGAAGTTCCGGAACGCAGCGGTTCATTGTTACCGGACTAGGAAACGTGTGGGTCTGGAGTAGGCGCCACGCCACCGCCTATCCTTTGTTTAATGACGAGTGTGCGGGAGGGTAATTTTTTCTGCTTAGCCTGTAATACTGCGTAATATCTCTGTAAGTGGTCATCCGCTCAAATCTCTCATCGTCCTCCCCGTTCGACCAGGGCAATCCAGAGGCTCGGTCTGTAAGTCCTCAAGCTGTCTGGTGTGCAGCCTCATTGCCGGGCAAGGAGGAGTGAGCGGGTGCCCAGACTATTTCTATTGTTCGTTCGTCTTTGTATCCAAGCAATATTCTTAAAGCTATTTGGGATATTCGCCCTCGTGCAAAGTTTCTCACAGCCGTCTGCGAGTCGCTAACAATTAGTGAAGTCGAGGTGGATGCTATGGCCATTGCAATAGCTGCTTCCTCCGCCTCTTCTGCAAAGCTCGTTCTCACCGAGCCGCTGACCTTATGATTTCCTTTGTAGTCCACTACTGCTATAGTCATGTTGTCATTTCCTTTGTATTTGGCCGCGTCTACGTATGTTGTTTCCGGTAAATATTTTACGTTGTTATGTATATTTTTCGCTCTTTCAGCTCTCTTTGCTTTGTGATGTTCGGGGTGCATGTTTTTTGGAATCGGTAAGATTACTAAACATTTCCTGATTTCATACGGGATATCCTTTTTGGCGCAAAATTGATTTGCGTAGTTTATACCCAGTTCCTCTAGTATGGATCTACCTGTTTTACACTGCGTTAGTCTTTCATATTGTGCGATTCTTTGAGCTTCTATAAGCTCTTCTGATGTGTTGTGAAGCCCTAATTGAAGTAATTTATCATTAGAGGTAGTAATTAGAAGTCCGATCGCCTGTTTGAAAACTCGTCTAATGATTCTGTCAATCTTTTCTCTCTCGGCCACTTGCAGTCTGAGGTACGGAATCACATATACAATACGGCTGATGACAAAAGCCTGTACCAGTCTTATCATATTATTTTCCTTCATACCATAGTGCCGGTTTGCAATTCGTTTAAGTAGGCGCATAGTTTGCTGCGCACTGGTTTCAAGTATTCTAATCGCCTCTCCGTTGTGCCCGTTTGAGCTGATTCGGAGTCCCAGAATTCTTATGCTTTCGACCGTAGGTATTTGCGTTGTTCCAACAAAGACTTTAATGTTAGGTTTTTCCTGGATGCTTTTCCGACCCCTACATGTCGGGCTATAGAAGAGAAGTTCCGATTTTTCCGGTGAACATTGTAATCCTGTATGGATGGCATATTCTTCTACAACATTCACTGCTGTTTGTAAAGTTTCCTCTATGTATCCGTCACTACCCTCTGCTACCCATAAGGTAATGTCATCTGCATAGGGGCTATGGTGGAGTCCTGGAATTTCCTTCAGTCTGGTAGGGAGACCTATCATGGCCACGTTAAAGAGAAAGGGGGATAGGACTGAGCCTTGCGGCGTACCTCTGCTGCCCAGACTAAACTCTTCGGATTCTGCTTCGCCTAGTATTATTCTTGCAGTCCGGTCAGTAAAAAGTCTTTTATATAATCGTATGCTCTTTTTCCTACCCCTAACGCTTGAAGATTGGCAAGTATAGCTTTATGTGATGTATTATCGAATGCCTTTTTAAGATCTAGGCCAACTATTACCTTTGTGTCGTGTGTATTGAGACCCGAATCAATTATTTGGTGCTTAATCTTAAGCATAATGTCCTGTGTAGACAATTTCGCTCTGAAGCCTACCATAGTATGAGGAAAGAGCTCATTGTCTTCCATATAATTTGACAGGCGAGTTAGGATGACATGCTCTACTAACTTTCCTATGCAGGATGTCAGGGAAATAGGCCTAAGATTATCAAGATCTAGTTTCTTGCCTGGCTTGGGAATCATTATGATTGTTGCCATTTTTCATTGCTCGGGTATCTTACCTTTTTCCCAACACTTGTTCATATAATCGGTGAGGGCTGTGATAGATTTGTCGTGTAAGTTTCTGAGCGTTTTAATCGTGATCCCATCGGGGCCCGGGTCTGATGTTGTGCTCAATTTCATTAGTTCCGATCGTACCTCGGCCTCTAATATGGGTCGGTCTAGGGAATCATTTTCTTCACCTTTGTACGAGATTAATTGCTCTTTGGTTGTATCCCCAATGTATCTCTGTCTGATTTCTTCAATCAGTTCTTCCTCCGTGCCTTTGTATTTACGGACAAGTCTAATAAAGTTTTGTTGTTGTGCTGTCTTGCTCGCGTCCGAGTCTATCAGACATCTTAACAGGTTCCATGTTTTAGAGAGACTTATTTGTTTTTCCATCGCATCACACTTTTCCTCCCATTGTTGTCTGCATAGTTGCTCCGCGTACTTCTCAATATCTTTACTGAGGGTGGCTATCCTTTTTCTGAGGCGTTTGTTGTGTTTTTGTGTTTTCCACCGTTTTTCTAGGCTCTTTTTTGCCTCCCACATATGTAAGAGCTTACTGTCTGTGCTTTCTAGTCCTTCTGTTTTTGGTATGGTCTTAGTTGCGATTTGAATATTTCGCTTAAGGTTCCCTAGCCATTCATCTAAGTCTTCGATGACATCGCATGCTTCCTTCTCTCTGATTTTTCTAAAGCTATCCCATTCAATCATCCTTAATTATTTACCTCCTCTTTTACGTGGACCTGCTTTAAACGTGGTCTCAATTGTATCGTGGTCACTGCCCATATTTTCTTGTGTATTAAGCCAATAAGGTTCGATGATATTCTTAGTAAACGTGAGGTCAGGAGACATGTCTTTGGATACGCTGTTTCCAATCCTAGTTGGGAAAAGGGGGTCGGTTATTAACGTAAGGCCCTCCTGTTGAGCGTTGATTTGTGGGGTTTAACGTCCCAAAATCACCATATGATTATGAGAGACGCCGTAGTGGAGGGCTCCGGATATTTTGACCACCTGGATTTTTTTAACGTGCACCCAAATCTGAGCACACGGGCCTACAACATTTCCGCCTCCATCGGAAATGCAGCCGCCACAGCCGGGATATGAACCCGCGACCTGCGGGTCAGCAGCCGAGTACCTTAGCCACTAGACCACCGCGGCGGGGCTCCTGTTGAGCGTCGATCCAGAGATTTCTACCTTTGATGTTTTCTTTGTCATAACCCCATGCCGCATGCAACGCGTTGAAATCTCCTACTATAACCAATGCTTGCTTTTTAGTAATGCTGATTGTTTTTCTAGAAAGTGACCTAAATTTGGTTTTTTGTCTAGGGCTGCTATAGACATTTAATATGAATAGACTTTCATCACTCTTCTGCGATGGAACTAACTCAACAAGAACATGATCGACATCGCGGATTTCTGTATCATGTTCTATCACCGTGACATTTCTTCGCACGAGGGTTGTTACGGACGTTTTTTTCATCAGGGGTACCATAAGACTTGTAATTCGACTATTTAGCCATTCCTCCAGTTTCCTGTAAGGCGATGACGTCTGGTGCCTCCTTTCCGTTTAGGAACTGTTGTAAGTTACCCCGTTTTCGGCGATACCCACGACAGTTCCACTGCCAAATTTTATACTGATTACGTCGTGCCATGTCTAGGAACGGTCCCTTCCACTGCGATTTAGATTACTTCGGTCGTAGTCGGCCGGTTGAAGGGTTTAGTAGTAGTTTTAACCGGGCCTGCTCCTATAGACCTCAAATCTGTTTGTGTGTTCTCCACCAGCGTTAGTCGATTTTCTATGCTATCTATTCTTTGTTTTATTTCTACGAGCTGCAGCTGCAATCCTGCGAATTGTTGTTGCATTACCTTAGTAAGTTCTCCGAGCATATTCTAGACTTTCTTTTCCAGGGGTTTTGAGAGGTCTTCATTTTCTACAGGAGATATTTCCTCTGCTCTTCGTTTCGCTGCATGCACTCCTGACTCCTTTGCAGGCGCTGGAGTTAAAATTCGACTACACGGTGCTATGGAGCTAGTTGACTCGCGCAGCTGATTTTGCCTGAGTTTAGAGTTCTCTTCCTTTAGTTGTTTTATTTCGTCCCTCTGTTTCGCGTTTTCACGGGTAAGTTGCTCTAGCATTTTCTTAATATGGTTTAGCTCTTGACCTAGGGTGGACCCTTCTGCCACAACCTCAGGCAAACTCCCAGACCGGAGAGACTCCCCTGATACCTCGCCCACCCAGCTCACCATTTGTTGACTGCCCCGACCGCCGCCAGGACCCTCGTGGGACTGTCCTTGAGGTGATGTCGTTGCCCTTGTCTTGGATTTGGCCCGTGACCTGGATCTGTGTTGACGAGTGGACCTTGATCTGGATGTGGATCTGGGTTCGTGTTGAGTCCCTTCTCTTTCCCCTTCGGCGAGTCGCGGGAAGGAGCTGGAACGATCTCTGTGTCGTCCCCCTCTGTCCTGGGTGGCGTTGCCATTCTCCTCCGTTGGATTTGCTGGTGAATACCCTTCCCTCCATGCCTGTGTTGCTCTAGTATTCGACAAAATCTTCATTTCTCTTTGTTCATCGCGCTGTTGTTGTTCCTTTTCCCACCATCTTTTCTTCAAAAGGTACGGGGTCCTAAACCGTTCTTTGCATTTTTTGTCCCCTGTAAGATGACCTTTCCCGCAAAAGCTGCACCTAGGGACGCACTGGTGGTTTTCAGTTGGATTGAGCACCCCACAACCACGGCATTTCTTGCTGTCAGGCTGTGGGCAGACATCCGCCCGATGTCCAATTCGACCACAAGTAGTGCATGTTTCATATTGCTTCTTGTATAGGAAGCACCTAAATTCGGCACCACGGTAGTATACAAAATACGGCCCAAGCAACCCTTTGAAAACAATAACCACTGAATCCGTAAGTCCCATACGTCGTGCATGTAGAATCGTCGGGTTCCTCTGATTGACCAAGCTTTTTTCTATGTCTTCTTGATTATCATACTTCGATATTCTGTGGATAACCCCTTTGGATGTGTTTTCTGGTGCTGTTACATAAGCGGCTGTAGCATAGCTCTTGTCATTGATCATAATTTCCTTGATGTTGCTGTATTCCTTCGCATTGGCCAGACTAGGTGTGCTCGTGATCATGGTATTTTGTCGCATGTTGATTCTGATAGTATCTTCCCCAGCAATGTCAGGCTGTACTTTTGCCGCTCGTAGAACGCAGTCTCTTATGAGCGATAGACTCTGTCGCGTCAAGTCCAGACCTCCTCCTGGGCGTATTACAACCTTGTAATCGTCTTCTGATAGTTGCGGTTCTTTTGGCACTGGCCGGCAATGCAAAAAATCCTTCAGTCTCCGAGACGCCTCCATGGACGCACCTCCCGCGTTCGTGGCTGGTTCCGCGTTTCTCTTGTCTTTTGCCTTCTTGCGTCGCTCATGGGCCACAACCCATCCTTGAGTGTCGTTGTACTCTTCGGGAGACAGCGTCTCCCCCTCAATTTCTACAACATCCATTTCGCAGGCTTCGAACAAGCCGGGGGCCTGGCTTGTCGCCTAGTTGCCAGCGCGTCGATGGCACTGCGTCGGCACTGCGATGGCGTAGCTAGGGCGACGCCGTTGTGGGAACTTAAAAGAAGTGTCACGGCTCAAAAAAATTTCCCGCAGCTTCCCTCGGGGGAACACTGAGGAGGATGCGGAGCATATAATTGGTTAACGGGGTGTTAAAGTGCGACTTACTTGGGTCGATGGCTAAATTGGTTAACGTGGTTGTGAAATGGGGTGTTAAATTGCGACTTACTTGGGTCGATGGCTAAATTGGTTAACGTGGTTGTAGGAGGGGGTGTTAAATGAGTGAACACGTACACACGTATGCGAAAGGACGGCGCTGGTCGAAGGGACGTCGATCATTGTGTTTGTGGATTCGTTGGCATTCATTTCACCGCGACCTTGGACGTCGACGCGCCGTACAAACCAACCGACGAGCGGCAACTGAGCGAGCGAGCGCCGACCTTGAGTATATATACAGCACGACGGCGCATGCGCTGTCAGCTGTCGAATGTTCTCGAAGGAGAAGCGCGCGCGGCACAGATAGTGGGCGACGGCGCGACGGCGCATGCGCGCGCGTCAGCTGTCGAATGTTCGAGAAGCGGTGCGGACGGCGCGGACGGCGCGGACGGCGCACTACAAGGCGCGAGTATAAGATGCTTCCGCATCTAAAAAAAGTAGGCCCACCTGGTATATCCTGGCATCAGACGAATCAGGTGATCGTCTGGCGACAGCTGTGATGGTCTTGAATCCCGTGGTTGTCCTTATTCAGCCGCGAAAGTGAAAAACTGGCAGAGCCCATTCGAGAGGCGTCCGAGTGGCTCAGCACCCTAGCGGCAGACCCTCGCACTGCTCGACCATTTATTTTTCATCGGTTCTTCTGGGGAACGCGCCGATATTATTGCGCGAATTACTACGCTGAAATCCACGCTGTTATAATTACAATTCACGAGACAAACTACCTTGGTTTCAGACTACGGCGACCCACATCGGCTATTTTGTTATGGGAAGTGACGTCATGTCATGTGACGTGACGCCAGAGACCGTTCGCTTTTGTTCAGCTTGACACGGCAAACAGCATGCAATACTTATGTGGTGAAAGCTAGGCCATACGAGTGAATGCTAAAAACAGGTAGAAACCTTTTTACGATTTCTCAGAAAGGAATCATTCCTGTTTCTAAATGATGTATTTTCGGAACAATGAACCCCACACTCAGTCGGCGTCCGAGGATGTGGTATGCCAGCAGCCAGCAACTAAAGTTGTAAACGCATGCTGCGTTTTTAGCGAGCCAAAAATGCGACGCGTGCATAGTGGGCGCCAGCGTTGCCAACGCGTCTTGCATAGAAAGCCTTCATGTGCGTGCGTCTCCAGCGACGCGCGCACATGAAGGCCCCCTAGTCTTGCAAGCAAACCGTGAGTTAAGTGACCCCGCCCAAAGCGTATGAATATATCGTACACAGTGTGACCGTGGGAGAGTCTGCTACCTGACGCACGTGGTTCGTAGTAACCATGCTGACGACGCCGTCAAAAAGAGCCGTGGCGAGGTATTGTGTGAAGGCCACCATGAGGTGACATTTCCAGTAGGTTTTTATGAAACGTGCGCGGAGATTTGAAGCGGTCTTTGACGTCAGGAGGAGGACGAGGAGGAGGAGGATTGAAATAGGAAGGACAGCGAGAAAAGGAGATGGGTGAAATGCGATAGAGAACGTTTCTTACCGTCGTCTGCTCGAGTTTTGAACTTTGAGGACTTATGACTTCACTTTTAGCGCACCAATTTTCATCAGTATTGCTGCATTCGTCTCACCAATCATTGCTACACGCGTTTCGGTGCTGGATAAGGCTGTCGTGTCCTAGGGCCCCTTTAAGGAGCTAGGCGCTGAAACACGGTTGCAAGCTTACCGAAGATGGATGCGTAGGGCGGGTATAGAACCACGGCTGGACTCGACGCTCCTTCCGCACGCTCCTTACGACCTTCTCAATACCGGCGCCATGCATATATTTTTTTCTGACGCGTAGAGGGCAGCACCACCTCACAGTAAGCTGCGCCGGCTCCCCGCGTCGCCGACTGCGACTTTTCTTGACTGCGTTCGATGACCTCGGGTAAACAATGCATCAGACACGCTCAGGCACGCTAACTGCACTAGCGTAGCCATGGTTTATTGTTGCGTGCCGCTGTGTAAGTCACAGCAAGGGAAGACACCGGGTGTGTCGTACCACCAATTTCCTAGCGATGAGGAACTGTGTTCGAAGTGGAGGAAAAATGTTTCACGTGAAAACCTCGTCATCAATGACAAGTCCGCATCGACTGTAGTGTGCAGCAAACACTTCACGGAAAATGACTATGTTCCCGGATATCGTATCCGAAAACTGCGTCCAGGAGCCGTGCCCACGGTCTTCGATCAGTATCCTTCGTATATGGTCCCGGCTACGAAGAGGCCGCGTAAAGAACCTGCAGCGCGTGGCCCCTCGGCCACCTCGGCTCCTCGACAGCCGACGAAACGGAAAGCGGAGCCATCGCCGTCTACCTACGGGAAGTTCTAGTCCACCTTACAACAAAATAAATATTGCTTTTTCTCTCTGAATTTTGTGCGCCGTAATGGATTACTGTTGCTTGTGACAACACGCGTGTGCGAAAATCCGGGAAAGCTGCCGGAATGGTAGCGACTGGGTAAGCGGTGCTCTCAGAGGTCGACTATACCATTTTAACCTCATCACATGCAACGACCGAGCTGTATTGTGTGGATAAAACGTTCATCTTCAAGAATTCAGGCGCCGCAGTTGGTTCTGTTCCTCGTACTCAGCGCTGTTATGATGGCCATAGCGCTGTGGCGCGCGCACTGCGCCCGTGAACGCGCTTGGAGGCGGCGGAGCAACAGTGGTCTAGCAGTGCCACCCCGAACTTGCGGCGGCAGGCAGCAAAACGCCCCAATGCGAAGGCCGTAAGGGGAGCGCCGGAGAACGAGTCGAGTCCGGCCTTGATATAACAAAAGCCACTGTCAGCGAAGTGTTTGCTGCACATGGTCGATGAAGGCATCAGGCGCTTTCCCTTTATCAGTTTGGCTATCCACTTCTTCCTCGGCTTCGGGTCTTTAGGATAGTTGTGAAAGCAAGTATCCTTTTCACGGGTGGGTGATTATATAGAGCCACCAAGCACAACACCCGCCGCAGACACAAGCGGTAGCAGTATTATGAAACAAAGCGCTGTGATTTTCAAATGAGCGTTAAAAGCGGACACCCACGGTTGTTAGAACACCGTCGGTAGCCAGCACACACAACATAACTAACTGAACTGCTTTTAGGGGCCAAGCTCCTTATAACGGCACCCGTTCGTCCCTCATAGCCGTTGTAGTGTGTAACAATTATAACATTTGTACCTCCAAGGTGGTGCCGGTGAGAGACTTCTGTGCGTTGTTGAACAATAAAAATAGTGCTTAATGTACATGCCAATGGCTGCTAAATGGAAATGTGTAACAGGAGCATTCGGCTTTTAGTTAACGCGCACGCTGCGATCCCCATTAGCAGCCATTGGCATGTACACTGAGCACAATCTGACAAGAAAGGGTTGCTACGTTATACTCGCTGGGTGTAACCTCCTTAGTTTTAGAAAGGTTTAGCGAGCGTTGAGCCGCAGTGCCATGAATACAGTGAACTAGTATATACCATGAACTCGAGGTGGTTAAAGGTGGGAAGTAGATACGAAGCGCAAGCCGTAAACAATATCGTTGGGCACCATGACGAAGCGGAACGACGACGAACGCCTTGCAGGTCAGTGACGGTAGGGCAGTGCTCCTGCTTGTGATAACGGACAACGCTGTTGAGCCCAGCAAGACGCAATGAGGACCATGTGCACATACGTAGTTTCGTGTTGTGTGTGTACAGTAACAACTTGCATGTGAAACGCCTTTTCTCTTCCGCTTCGTATACTCTCCCCAAGCATTGCATGTAATCTCAACGTAACAGCAACCACGTTCAAGTGTCACTTGCACCGTGCTCAAAGTCACCACGGTCACAGAATGCTGACGCCAGCGAGTTTCACGCGGAACACGGACACAGTGGCCGGACGCTGCGTCGGCCGCGTGGCGGAATGCAACCGTAGAAGGCGCACGACCGATCGTGTTGTCTGTACAGTTGCTGAATTAGTGACGTGAAAACACTCACCGTTGTCAGTGCATCTAGCGCGCGTTCTCTTGTACTTGCTTCGTTGTCGGTGAGCTGTTACTCGCAGTTAATACTGGGACGAAACGATTTCGCCGAAGGTGTCGCGCTGGCTCAGAGTGTCGAGCCCCGTTCCATTAGTTTCGGATCGTCACGACACGCGCGCTGCGCATCTCATGTGCTTTCCGAGCCGGAGAGAGAGTCGTGCCTTCTGCTTTACATTAAGATGTAAACAAGAGAGGAGAATTTGCACAGTCAATATGGCCGACTTCCGGCTTCATCGCGGCTTCACAACGAGTGACGTCAGGGCCTCTGGTACCTTTCCTTCCTGCGTGGTACTACCCATCATTCCCATGGTCGTTGAACGATCGCAGCGCAAGAGTCCCCTCTGGTTAATTTTAGGAAACTCTATGGCCGATGAGACAATCGAACACTTGGTTTTGTACTGCGGGGGCCTCGCAACAGCGCCTACAGATGGCACCACGCTTCAGCAGGCGCTCTCCTTTTCACCAAGCAACGCGCCTAATGGAGACGGAGTGATTGCCACTAAGAGGTGACGAAGTGGTGGATTAAGGTGTACGCCCATTGACGTGTCGAACATGTATTTATTGAGAAGCAACGTTCAAGCCTCCAAAACTCTTCTTTACTCACACTTGAGCCAAAGCCCCTCTGGCTAGACCCTAGCAGGGATGATAAGTGGGTGAGAAGACGAATAATATGAATAGTGCCCACAATATAGTCAGTGGTAGTTTTTGTGACTGCCGCAGTGTGTACACATGTGTTTTCTTATGCATATCTTCAAGACCAGGGCGTTTGTTGATGCCCACCCGTCAAAAAAGGTATGCAAAAGATTGGCTACTTGGGCTAGTTGGTATTGCATTTTTGAAAGAAATATACTTTCTTAGTGCGCAGGGAACGTTTTCAGAAGGAAGATAGAGCCGAGAGATAGGACAGAGAGCACACTTACAACCAGTTTTATCGCACAGATGGCGGGAATATATATACATTCAAGAGGACGAAGAGATCATACACAGATGAAAGGACAAAGGGTGGCGCATGCGCCAGACCACCTTATTCCAACCTTGAAATGACAACCTAACTGAGAAGATACTCGTATTCATTATCCGACAGATTGACGGACGGGGCACTTACACACTCAGTTCCTGCTTTGCGAATAAAAAAATAAGCTTAATATATTTCACGTGCCCTCTTGTCCTTTACCTTGCCATTACTTGGCATTCTTGACATTACTTGGCATCAGAATGCACGGCGCGCATCTCAGGACTAGCAAAAGCCGAAAGTGTCTACCATTCCTTATGTGCACAAAGTTTCGCACTGCTTAAAAAGAATCATTGAGAAAACTGGCGTAAAGGTTGTCTTCACGGCAAAAAAACAAGCTGAGCTCTCTTTGTAAGAGAGTTAACTACGACGGATCTTTAAATGTCGGGTGCAATACGAAGCACGCAAAGATGTTTGTGGAATGTATTATAGGCGCTGTGTATCTGATTTATTTATCATGTGGTCAATACTACGCCGGTCAGACGGGGATCTGTCTGAACGAGCGCCTTAGGGAGCACGCAAATCTGATGCGCGGATCAGTGGGCAGCCACTTGGCAAGTCACTGTGCAAATCGTGGGTGCGCACCGAAGTTTGATGAATGCCAAGTAATGGCAAGGTATAAAGCCAAGAGGACACGTGAAATATATTAGGCTTATTTTTTATTCGTAAAGCAGGAACTGAGTGAGTAAGTGCCCCGTCCGTCAATCTGTCGGATAATGAATACGAGTATCTTCTCAGTTAGGTTGTCATTTCAAGGTTGGAATAAGGTGGTCTGGCGCATGCGCCATCATTTGTCCTTTCATCTGTGTATGATCTCCTCGCCCTCTTGAATGTATATATATTCCCGCCATCTGTGCCATAAAACTGGTTGTAAGTGTGCTCTCTGTCCTATCTCTCGGCTCTATCTTCCTTCTGAAAACGTTCCCTGCGCACTAAGAAAGTATATTTCTTTAAAAATAAAAGGTATGACCACAAATCCAATCCTATCCAACAGAGCGCCATCCACGGGCTACCGTGTTCCCTTTCATACAAGACGACAGAGTACATCGTCACTGCACTTCAATAGACGCCGTGCTTTGGCGAGCGGGGATCGCTTGCTCACTCTACGCGAAGAACGCCAAAGAGGCTGTCGGCATCGCTGGTCTCCCATCTTCACAAAACGGAATGGTTGCAACTTTCACTATTAAAACAAGACTTCCTCGCCAAGAGAAAGCGGTACGATGGCTTGCTCTGCAGTGGTATCATGGCCGCCGGCTTGACGCGCTCTCGCTGCAGAACCTTTAAGCACCGGCGGGCATTTCTTCGTTGAGAGCCGTCATGCGTGTCGTCACACGTTGTTGGCCGGTTCTTTTTTTCCGCTAGAGAAAGATCCGGAGAAGCGAGACGAAGGAGAGCCGAATGCGGTCAAGAACAACGACGGGCCATTGCCAGCCATCGCCCCTGCACTGTTGCACGAGCCGTCTGCTGACGTCTCTCCTTAGGTGGTCACATCAGCTTCCTGCTTTTTTTTTGAGAGAGAACGGCACCGTTGAACGAGATAGTCGTAGGGAAATTACGTGTAAAAACGTGCGATCATGAGACTACGTTGGACCCCACCGGGTTTCTCAACGGGCACTTAAAATCTACATGTGTAGACGTGTTTTCGCGATTAATGCCACATCCACGGCCGTAATGACGCCCGCGGTCCCAAATTTAGCAGCGCTGATTGTTAAGCGCTACATTTTACACCGGTGCGTGTCGACAAGAAAATTTCTGCTCTTACTATTGTGAAAGTCACCGTTTGTTTTATTTTTGCTTATTCTGGCAGAAATGCAACAGTCACAAGCTCGATCTGAACACTCACATTACGGAAGAAAGCCAGAAGCAGTGACGTAAATCTGTAATAATCACAGGGATGTGGGAGCTGCTCGCAACTTGCTAAATCACGGCCATTTTGTTTTCGCAAACATAGGTTTAATATTATAGATATGAAAGTTCAAATAACACTTTGAAAAAATTACAAAGAGAGCCTGGTCAGGGAGAAGAAAGGGTATGCTGGTTTCGTTGTGATGGGCATATTATTATATCACTCGAGTTAAACGGTTACATGAAAGCACGTTATGCGCTTAAAGAGCTTTAGCTTCTGACACGACACACTGCTTTCCCAGTTGAGGAGGTACTTTAAATCTTTTGTTCTAAACACCTTCACTTACCTCCCACTGTAACTTGCTTGTAAAGCACACTTATGTTTTACTGTGACTTATTAAAATTAACATAATCATAATCCCACTGTCGATTTCACACATCATCATCAAAGGCTTCCCACAAACTGTTGGCGTATATTGATACGTAATGCTAGACGTTCGTAGACTATTTGTGTATTTTTAATTTTAAAGCTAAGCATAATAAACATTTCATGCATGTCACAAGTATTTAAGCCGGAATATTGCAGAAAGCTCATCATGCTCTACAGTTTCTTTTGAAATTGAAACTGAAAGCAGATCTCTGTATTTTGGAAGGGTTTCTAATTTCACACTTGATTCTTCTGTGGAAAGTGTCTATAGTTGACAGTCAAGCCATGCAAGTATGAAGCTCGACAGCTATATCTCAAGGGGGGGGGGGGGCACAGGACCCCCCGGACACCCTCAAGATTCACGCCACCGGCGAACAACTTTTGCGATAGCTCATATAGCCAAGATAAATTGTTTCTGCTGCATGCTCTGGCGATGTCCCTCTTTACTTGGCGGTGATAAAGCCAACCCAGCCAAGTGGGGCTTTGCCATTAGAAGAAGCCCCAACCTTTGGTCTCTCCAGAGCGGCGGTCAGGCTTAGACTACCTGGCCCCAATGCGGTACCAGCTGATAGAAGCCCAATGCGTCGAGGACAACTTTCTATGGCAATGGTCGCTACGGAACCAAAGTGGTAATGTGCCACCGCTCAAGAAAATAGCCCCACTAGTACGCCTGCCTTTCCCGCGGGAAAATAATAAAAACAACATTCCTTTATTTTCTACGGGATGCTGTTCATACAGAGAGACTGTACGAACCAAGGAGAAGGAGACATTATTATTTCTTTTGCTTCATGAAGTGTCATTTCGCGTTTTTGCACGTTTCAAAACGTGGCACGTCACGCTTCACAGTCAAAATGGCGTCTTTTTTTTTGGGGGGGGGGGGGGTGACTGCTCGTCGCGCAGCTATTGCAAAGACTCGCCGAAGGAGCGTGTGTCGAAGTTCACTCACAAGTAGCAGACGTAGCAAACTCTATGCAGTGGTATTATTCGAACACGGCTGGCATTTGAAAAGCGAGTCGAGCCGGACTTCGCGGAGGACTACAAGTGCTGTAGCTCCGCCCCCATAGCTTTTTCTTCATTGCCACAGAAAGTTGTCTCCGAGTACAGTCGCGTCACTTAGGATTCTTAGTAACCATTGACCATCCATCCATCCGTACGCTTCCGTGACTGGGCCTACGTAGTGGGGTCGCAAACGCCTAACATGCGTATATCTGCCTGTGGCCTTGGCCTGCAACGGTTTCATCCAGCGTCCAGCACTGCTGAAAGGACCGATCTGGTGTCTAAAAGAACTGTATGCAACGATCAAAGCAAAGCAATTTATGCCCCTCACTGAGCGATCGGCAAGGGCTACGTGAGCTTATACCAGCATGAACACTGACGAAGCACTTCGTTGAGCCAGTTAGCGGGCGTTCATGAAGACCAATTAATGTTGAAATATAGCAGGAGGAAATGACTTCTACTTTATTTTCTCGCTACGAAATTCCACAATCTTAACAGTAGCTATCACCTTCATCAATTTCCTTGTGCGACAACCTGCGTAAATACTCATTTCTTCTTCGTGTTACCTGAGCAACACTTTTGTTCTTTGGACCATAGCGCCCCCTTCGCGTCTATCAGCATTGTAAAACAGCTACCCTGCGTATCATACATGTTACATGTGAAAAACAGAACATGCATGTAAAAGCTGAAGAATGCTTGTACTTTTGCTATCAGCGACGGGCTCGCAACGCGTTCGTACAAGGCAACACGCGAAGATGCGCAGTTGATGACATTGTTGATGGTTCTGCCCCTGATGGTAATTGAATATGTCCGAGTGCTTTGTATTGGTGGGCCTTTCAGACACCCACTCGTCACTTAATTAACACTTTTTGACGCCTGGCCTGATTTTATGTTTCTGCTAGGCAATACATGATGCATTAAGGAGACTTCTTCCACTACGTGACGGTCATATAGTGTTTTAGCGGCGAAGCTCTTTATGCCGTGGGTCGTGCGTGCTCCCTGTATGTAGCAGTAGTAGTAGTAGTAGTAGTAGTAGTAGTAGTAGTAGTAGTAGTAGTAGTAGTAGTAGTAGTAGTAGTAGTAGTAGTAGTAGGTAGCCACCTCTCGTTTAGTGTTTGGAATATCTGCTGAATGGCGGTACTTGTATATGATGACATATGATGAATATATGATGAAAGGATGCGACATCGCGGTACTTGAAGTGATCACTAGATGGATGGACTCGACGACGGACAGGCAGTCGAACAGACAGACAAACGCACGAACGGACGGACGCCCTGATGGACGAACGCATGGACGCACGGAAGCAAGAACACACAGACGGATTGAAGGACTGATGGACGCTTCGCCCGCTGATCATCATTCACTCCGTGGATATGCTGTGATTTTTTTTACGGATGATGCTCTTAAGCCGTGGGTCTTTCCATCTCTTGTGTCTCGTTTTAGTACGTGACTACTCAGTTCTATGACTCACTCAGCAGATGCGAACGGACAGACAGACGGACAGACAGACACAGACAGACGGACGGACGATTCGCGGTTTACCAATAAAACCCTCCAAAGCTTCCCCCAATAATCATCATTCCCTCCATGGATATGCTGTTTTTTATATGCCAAGCAGCTCTTTGACTAGCCTGTGTAACGCTGTCCTTCCGTCCGCACCGCTTCTCTCGCCGCAGGTGTTGGAGCGGTGCCAAGTAGCTCAAGTTCTCCTGGCAACGCGCGGTAAATCTCTCTCCCTGGCTTTCCGCGCGCTCGCAGGGTGTCAGCTCTCGCTCACTTCACCCTCTTCACCCCTCACAAGGCTCGAGCCCCCTCCTGACGTCGACACCATCTCACTCGCGCCACTTCTCTCCCTCTGTTGGCGAGAAGAAGCCACAAGCAGGCGGGTGTGCGAGCTGCGCCAACGCCACCTAAAAAAAAATCAGGCCCACTCACTCTTCCAGCTGTTGGCTGTGACGTCAATCATTCTTGACCGTCGTGTTTGACCGCACAGACGTGCCTACGCCTGCTCATCCCGTTGGAACAGCTGCATTAGTAAGCCTCACGAACCCTTTCGCGTTCTGCTGGTGGTGCTGTTGGCGAGTGAACAAGACCGTGACTGTGTCTGTGAACTGCGGCATGGATGTGTGATGCGCTTTGTGCACGGGATACTCGCGTAGTGTACGGCTGCAAACCAGCACGACGGGGCGGTGCTCCGTGCCCAACTGTCACGGCAACTATGACAACGGACTGAAGGTTCGCGTCTTCTCCTTTCCAAAGGACTACCGAAGGGCGAAATGGGAGCGTGCCGTTCGTCGAGACGACATCCTTTCTCTCTGTGATCCGAAGCTATGTGCACATCCATGATGCATGCTTCTGAGTTATTCCTAAGGGCACCATCTGATACATGTCGCGTTCTTGCCCCAAAGTAACGATCTTGTGTGCACTTCAGAGCAGACTTAGGGTAAGCCTTGGCATTAGAGAATTTTTAGCTGAGCGTCGCTGACGCTCACCACCGCGATGATGTAGCGTTCCGAGACAGTGATGGATTCGCTCGCAGGATTTCAAGCTGGACGGTCGTGCCCTCGCGATCTCCGACGTCAGCGTGGCTCCCACCGACTGGTTCGCCCTCCGCGGTCTCCTGACGCCGTGCAGCTCTCGCATTGTGGTGCCCCGCCCTAGGACTGCTTCGACCGGATCCCCACTTTCCTATCTCCTTCTGTTTTCCGTCGCTTGCCTCTCTATTTTTTCATCTGTTTCCTTTATTCTTTTTATCCCTCCTTCTCCCCACCCCTATAAGGCACTGCGCCGTGTCGCCTATAGGCAGACAGAAATTAGGTGCCTTCTTCCTTTTCCTTACGAACCACTAACCAGTGATGAAAACAGCATGGATTTCGCGTTTTAGACGAGCGCGTTTTGCCGTGACGCAGTCAGCGTGGTTGCAAAAGGATGGCGTAAAGCAGACGCACCTTCACGCTCCACTCAATCGAATTCATAGGCGGTGCGAGAAATGCGTTCTACGTTACGCACCTCGCACTCGTCGAAATAAAGCAGTAAACGCACGTAGCAGTACATCCTCAAAATAAGCGTGTTCCCTTCAGTGTCAATATTATTTCGCTAGCCAGCACGGCGATCTTCTTGTAACGCCTCCGATCACTTGATTGAGAAATGGAAGGTGTGCTAGTGCGTCGAGTCGTGCATCTGATTTGTACATAGTATTTCTTACCGCTAGTTGGCACCTTTTCGCGGTACTATGCGCCGTTCTCGCCGGAACGTTTGCCTAATTTGTTTCCTTAAAATTTGTGATACTGCAAGACAGCTAAATTTAGATGCCAGTAGACACCTCAATGCCTTCCTTGTTTTATGACGTAGTAAATAAAGGGCGTGCGGAGCAAAAAGCCTGCGATAAAGCGCTTTCTTACATAATTTTCAGGTGTGCGAGCTCCATTTCAAGCCGCAGTACCTTAGGACGACAACAAAATAGACGGATCCAAGAACCGGCAGGATAACACAAGTTCCCATTGGTGCTACTCGTCTTACTCCAGACGCAGTACCAACAATATTTCCCAATGCCCCAAGTTATTTGAGCAACTATGCACCAGTGCGAGAGGGGCCAGACCAAAAGAAAAAACGCCTAGAAGCATCCCATCTAGAAGAAGCCATTCGACAGTCGTTAGCACTGCATGTGGAAGAAGAGCGCCGCAATAAGTTGTCGTCGTATGAGGACCTCGTATCGCGCCTGTAGGGTCTCGGCCTCTCCACCTACTGGGCCAGAGTAAAAGCAAAGAATGCTGTGCTGTTTGAGCACACAAGTGGCGAAGATCCACTAGTCCTCGAAAGGTCTGTCATTGTTAGTAGGAACATGAAAATTATGGCCTTCTGGAAGAAAGTGAAAGTCCCTGCCAAGGACCTCCTCATTCCTTCGACGCTGGACGATCTGCGCAGCCTTCACACCATACTATAGACCGTATGAGTAGTTTCAAGGCTCCAAACGTTTGCGACAAGGAGGAAAAAAATGGCAGCATATCCACGGAGTGAATGGTGGAGAGTGGGGCGAAGCATCCGTCCGTCCACTTGTTCTTGCTTCCGTCCGTCCATGCGTCCGTCCCTGCGTTCGTCTATGCATCCACCTTTGCGTCCGTTCATGCGTCCATCTATGCATCTGTGTGTGTCCGTTCGTCCATCTATTCAACACACCAAGTACCACCATCTCGCATCTTTTCATCATATATTCCCCATATAGAACAACCACCATCCGGCGGACATTTCAAGGACTAAACGAGAGGTGGCACACGCACACTTCCTTACGGCTTGCGCTTCGGGTATACTTCGCACCTTTAACCACCTCGAGTTCATTGTATATAATAGTTCATCGTATTCATGGCACTGCGGCTCAACGCTTGCTAAACCTTTCTAAAACTAAGGAGGTTACACCCATCGAGTATAACGTAGCAACCCTTTCTTGTCAGATAGTGCTCAATGTACATGCCAATGGCTGCTAATGGGGATCGCAGCGTGCGGGTTAACTAAAAGCCGAATGCTCCTGTCTCTCATTCCCCATTAGCAGCCATTAGCATGTACATAGAGCACTATTTTTTATTGTTCAACAACGCACAGAAAAAATCTCTTGCCAGCACCATCTTGGAGGTCAAAATGCTATACTTGTTACACACTACAACAGCTACGAGGGACGAACGGGTGCCGCTATAAGGAGCTTCGCCCCTAAAATTGGCAGATTCCACGTACAGTGGGAATTGATGATATGCGAAGCACGAATGAGACAGGTTGATATATCACTTTAAAACCAGCACAACGTTATGAGGTGGAGAAAAATTATGTCGTACATGCCTTCCGTGTCATGATTATTATATTTTGATGCGTCGTTTACCTTCGTCATCTATTCATGTCACCTGATACCAAATTTAGTATATGTGGAGCTAGCGAAACGGTCATGAGCACGCTATGAGCGTGGTATGTTGTCATGTCAGGGTTATCATGTTTGCACCAGTCATATATTTCGTCATCCAATGACGTCACGTAACACTAAATTTGGTATATGTGGAGCTAGCAAAAACGGCTGCGAGCGCATCACGAAGGACCCAATATACTCCAATGTAGCGTCGACGCGCACGCACGCTGCGCACAGCGACGCTACCTTAGCAAAACGCGAGCTGTCTATTGTCTGATGCCAGGCGCGACCAGCGTCCATCGGCACGGCCCAACGGCAACCGGCGCGAAATGCGACATGCTGCATTTCGTGCCGATGCCTTAGAGTAACGTTACTCTATGCCGAAGCGTTACCCGCACAACACTGCGTCTCCCTCTTTTTATGACGGAGGGGCGCCTGAGGCGCTGAAACGCGCATGCGTCAAAGCAACGCAGTGCGGCGCGTGCCTTCGAGTGTGTGGCAAAACCGGCGCCTGACATGGCAACACCGGCGTGACGAGACGAAATAAACACCGGCGAGCACGTGCACCGCGTCATGTCGAAATGTATTGGCGCCTTGACGGTGGCATGTAGCCATGTTCTCACGTGACACGCATCTCATGAATATTATATTTGCACCAGTCACATACCTTCGTCATCCACTGGCGTCCCGTAATACCAAATTCGGCATATGTGAAGCTAGCGAAACTTCTCCGAGCGCATCATGAGTGTGGCATGTAATCATATAGTTACATGACACTCATGTCGTAATTATCATGTCTGGATGTGCCATTTACCTATGTCGTACGTTGGCGTCACGTAATACCCAATTCGGTACATGTGATGCTAGCGAAATGGCCGCGAGCGCATCATGAGCGTAGCATGTAGTGATGTTGTTTCGTGACTCGCATCTCATGTTTATCATGTTTGCACCAGTATCATACCTTCACCATCTGTTCGCGTACCGTAATACCAAATTTGGAATATGTGACGCTAGTGAAACAGCCGCGAGCGCATCATGAGCATGGCAAGTAGTCATGTTGTTGCATGACACGTATGTCATGATTTTCATGTTAGGGTCTGTCGCTTGTGGTCACCATGCAATTATGTCATGCTATACCAGTTTTGCAACATGTAACGTGAATGAAACCACCGCAAGGACTGCAGGACAATGAAATGTAAATCATGACATTCATGACATACATGTCATAATTGTCATGTTATGACTAGTCAAATGTGTGCCTCATACAGTCATGCTATGCCATACCAAATTTGGTATCGATACCATTATCGAAACAGCCAGGAGAGCTAAAAGTCGTAGGCGACTAGATAGACAGATACGCTTGATTGATATGTGGGGTTTAACGTCCCAAAACCACTATATGATTATGAGAGACGCCGTAGTGGAGGGCTCCGGAAATTTAGACCACCTGGGGTTCTTTAACGTGCACCCAAATCTGAGCACACGGGCCTACAACATTTCCGCCTCCATCGGAAATGCAGCCGCCGCAGCCGGGATTCGAACACGCGCCCTGCGGGTCAGCAGCCGAGTACCTTAGCCACTAGACCACCGCGGCGGGGCTAGACAGATACGCTAAATGTCGCTGAAGTTCGCTAAGAAATGCTTCGCATTTCAAAGGAATGGGCTCAATATAGGACATCATTGGGAGAGGTACTTGTCAATGAACTAAAACAGGCTCACATTGATGATGGCTGCATAGTGCCACAACCAGTCGACGGAGAAGTGCCGCTCTATCGTTCACGTCCTGCGTGACCTTCCTGCGCAAGTCACGCGACTATCTTGCCTGTGCTGCTGTGTTCTTCATGGCACGGAAGCGCGTGACGTCGTTCGGTGTCACTGCGCCACCTAACAGTTAACTGTAGCGAGATTAGTGGCGGCAACGTTTCGTAGACGTGGCGCAACGCGCTTTTTTTGCAAAGTTGAGTGGATGCCAGGGAAGTATCCAAAAGCGGCAGGAAGCGGTCCGTTGCGAACCACGGTTAACATCCGTCAGATATTGCCTACATCTCTGCGAACTGGGCAGACTGCACTGCCAAGTTTCAGAGAAACACGGTGTCCACTTTCGCGGCCCCCGCTACGTAAAACTGCGATTTACTTCACGGGAATACAGCTCATAACAGCACGTAGGACAGATGGCATTAAGCAGTTATTAGTGGAACACTCACTTGCCTACGGAGCGGAATGCTCACAAAGCGGGTTCAGCTTAAATTGAGGACAACGCAGCGAGCGATGGAAGCAAACTGATAGGAAGAAATCAGAGTGGGTCAGGGAAAAAACCGGTGTTAAGGATATCATAGTCCAAATCAAGAAGAAGTGGACAATGGCCGGACATGTAGCACGTAGGCAGGATAACCGCTGGTCATGAAGGGTAACCGACTGGATTCTTAGAGAAAGCAAATGCACGAAGGGGAGACAGAAAAGTTAGGTGGGCCGATGAGATTAAAAAGTACGCAGGTACAACGTGGCAGTGGAAAGCAAAAGACTGGGTTGATTGGCGGATCACGGGAAAGGCCTTTGCCCTGCAGTGGGCGTAGTTAGGCTGATGATGATGATTTCAACACAAGATATCGCTGACCGCAGGCTCACCCTCTGATCTGAACACCGTGTAGAGCGTAGGTGCACGCCGGAATTTGATGAATGCGCAATTTAGTACCAGTATATAGGAATGACAAAACACGTCTGATGATTGAGCTTATCGTGGAGAAGGGTAGATCCCGCCAACCTTTGAATACCTTGCACAAAGGTGAAGCTAAGTGATATTTATTTATTTGTTTATTTATTTATGTATTTATTTATTTATTTATTACAATACAGCCGGTC
Source organism: Rhipicephalus microplus (assembly GCF_043290135.1). Classification (NCBI taxonomy): domain Eukaryota; kingdom Metazoa; phylum Arthropoda; class Arachnida; order Ixodida; family Ixodidae; genus Rhipicephalus; species Rhipicephalus microplus. Next base: position 3,395,101 of record NC_134702.1, on the reverse strand, counting down.
TGATGTTCAGACCTTAGGCAGGAGTGGGTACAAGTGAATACAAAAAAGGTTACAATAAACACATATGAAGCATTGTGGCGTTAATAATAACAAAAGAAGAAGAGTAGAACGAATTCACACAAGCAAAGCGGCAAGATATTTTAATAAGCAGTGAAAACATGAATACGTAAACATATGGCAGAACAAGAGCGTCAGAGTTCATGTAAAACTATGTTAGAGCTATGTCCCATGTACTGAAAGGCCTGCAGATAGGATGATAGTGACGGGCATTCCACCACAGCTGAGAAGAGGGAATTCCAATTGGTTGCAGTTCTCGGGAAAAAAGAATACTGGAAAACGTTGGTGTCATTAGAGAACTCGGCTACTTTTTTTATTACGAAGGGACCGAGTAGGTCGCCGGTGGGAGTCTTTTAGATATTGTTACCACATATGTATTTTAGGTATGTGCAGCTGTGTAGCCGGGAACAGGGTGGTGACAAAGGAGCTAATGGCACCGCCGTGTAGTAGGGTGGATTGGTAGGTGAATGAGGAATCGTTTCGTCAACTCCACCACCTTGTCGCTGCAGCTCTTCACGCACTATTGCCCGAATAGTAGCGGCAAGGTCGGTGGGCGGGCTCACGTCGACGCTGGCGACCATTGTCACATTTGCCAGCCTACCAAACTTCGGGGCACTGCGATGAGTCTTCAGTTTTTCAAACGTGCGGCAGTGATGTTGGACGTCGGAGGCAGAGGTGAGGTCATTCCTGGCAATCAGAAAATTGTAAACGTCTTCCGCTATGCCTTTCAAGAGGTGTCCGACCCTGTCTTCTTCAAACATCTGCGGGTTTATAGTCTTGCAATGCTTAAGATCGTCCTCTATATAAGCAGTGCCCGTTTCTTTAGGAGTCTGAGCTCTTACAGAAAGAGTCTGCTCCGCGCTTTTCTTTTTTGTGTCGGAGTCACCAAGACACTTCTTCAGTTCTTGAACAAAAAGAGCCCATGTTGTCAAGGACTCTTCATGGTTTTCATACCTCATCAGGGCAGTGTCTGTGAGAAACAGTGCGAAGTTATCCAGCTGATCGATAGAGTTCCAGTGGTTGTATCGGCTCACCCTTTTGTAATGCGTTAGCCACGCGTCCACATCTTCTCCTGCCATACCCACGGACGGGCGGGGTTCCATGTAGTGATGCCTAGGCGTAGCCAGCGTAGACCTGCACGAAGTTGAGGAAGTTGATTCCTGACCTTCGGTCTGGGCCATGACGACTGTTGTCGGTGGCAGACCGGCAAGACGATTGATTGCCAGGTATTGCAACTACCGGCAGCCGCCAAGGTACGACCGATCACCGAGATATAAACCGTTCTGACGTTACCCGAGCACCGACATTCCCGGGAAGCGCATCTTACGAGATCCCAGGACCGCTACGAAACCAATCTCCGGCCTCTGACCGCAGTAAGACACCACCACCTGCCCCTCGCGCCAACCGATCACCATCTCCTCGGCGCCGCCACTCCTCGCCTCCTACGGAAAACTAGCCGGCGCGGCCGTTGGAGGTGAGGTCTTCGATTTCAACAGATATACCTCCGTTAGCTTCTATGTTTGGAAATAAGGTTCGAGTGCTTATCGATGGTGTACCAACAATGGCGTTGGTGGACACAGGTACAACCATGTCAGTGATGACTTTAGTTTTCACCTGCCTCCTTGGACGAAAAGTTATGTTTCGTTGGGACCGTCCTGATACGTTTCGTGGAGTGAGCGGAGAGGTGTTACAACCTGTAGGTGTCTGCACTGTGACTGTTAGTTTTGCGTGCCAGAACTTTGTTGCAGAGTTTGCTGTTCTCCCTCATACTACGCATGACGTCATTCTGGGACTCGATTTCTTGAAGCTATTTGGTGCCACTGTCGATTGCCGCACAGGACAAATTACAGTAGATTCCGATATCCCAGTTGCGTTTACGGAAAACTAGCCCTGTCGTGAAAGTGCTCTTTGCGTGTCCGTGGACACAACTGTGCCGCCATCGCCTGCAAAATGTGTCCCTGTTGCCTGTTTACCTGCAAGCGAGAAAACATTTGACGCAACTGTGGAGCCCGTGAATCTCATTTGCATAAAGAAGACAGTTTTAATACCTTACTGCACGCTATCGGTTGCGCAAGGGCATACTGATTTATGGGTGATTAACTGCTCTCATGAACCTACAGTGCTGTCGGAGGGTCTGAAACTTGCAGAGATTCGTGAACACCAAGTATTCTCACTTATCATCCTTGCAGAAAGCAGCAATTTCCCGGATAAGACCCGTTGCGATAATCTGCACGCCAGGGACACCACCATTATGGCTATGATTGACAAGTCACTCAGCACCAAGGAATGTAATGAACTGGCGAGTATTCTGCGCAAACATGCCGGTATTTTTTTATTTCGCTCAGCACGATCCAATGTCATTCCCTGCTTCTCGTATAAAGCACCGAATCGACACGACATCTCACAGACCTCTCCGACAGAAACCATATCGTGTATCGCCTTCGGAACGCGCAGTGATCAATGAACAGGTTGGCAAGATGCTCAAGAAAAATGTAATTCAAGAATCGTGTAGTCCGTGGGCCGCTCCAATAATTCTAGTGAAGAAGAAGGATGGGACATGGCGGTTTTGTGTTGACTACCGCCGTCTCAACACCATCACTAAAAAAGACGTATACCCACTCCCGAGGATTGATGATGCTATTGACTGTCCATCATCGGCCTCTTGCGTTTCGTCTGTGGATTTGAGGTCAGGCTACTGGCAGATTCCAATGCACGAGGAAGACAAGGAGAAAACGGCATTTGTTACAACAGATGGACTATTTGAATTCAATGTGATGCCATTTGGACTCTGCAACACGCCTGCAACTTTTTAGCGCTTCATGGACAACATTCTGCGTGGATTGAAGTGGGAAGTGTGTATATGTTACTTGGACGACGTTGTAATTTTTGGGCGCACTTTTGTGAGCACAACACACGCCTTGGCCTCGTGCTGGACTGCCTCAGCAAATCACGCTTGGTGCTCAACTCAAAAAAATTTCGTTTTGGAGAGCGCCAAACACTCGTACTTGGACATTTAGTAGACAAATAAGGCATACGACCGGATCCCGCCAAGACGGCCGCAGTGGAAGCAACCTCACTCTGTGAAAGAACTGCGCAGCTTTTTGGGGCTTTGTTCATACTTTCACCGATTCATTCCTGGCTTTGCCAATATCGCATAACCGCTCACCTGTCTGCTTCAGAAAGGTGCACAGTTTGACTGGACCCCGGAACGTGAGTCTGCTTTTTCGGAGTTGAAGTTTCTTTTGATATCTCATTCGATTCTTCGACACTTCAATCCTCTGGCTTCCACTGAGCTTCACACAGACGTCAGCGGTATTGGTGTAGGTGCTGTCCTGGTTCAACGTTTTAATAACCAAGAACACGTCGTAGCATATGCAAGTCGCTCGCTTAGCAAGTCCGAGCGTAACTACACTGCCAGAGAGCAAGAATGCCTTGCAGTAGTCTTCGCAGTGCAGCGCTTCCGGTCCTACCTGTACGGACGCCCCTTTACTGTCGTGACAGACCGTCATTCTCTCTGCTGGTTGATCAATCTGTGTGACCCATCTGGTCTACAAGACTATGACTTCACGGTTTCCTATAAAATCAGCCGACGTCACACTGACGCAGATTGTCTTTCGTGACTACCGCTCCCAACTACGGAATACGACGCGGACAACTTCGACACCTACATCGCATCACTGGACCAACCATTTCCCGATACCAAGACCTTTAAGGATGAACAACAAAGGGACAGCACCATACAGCAACTTCTTGCTACCAAACCAAATCATCGCCTACGCGCTTCTGCATCCGATACGGGCTAGTTTACAAAAAGAACTACACCAGCACCGGCTCACGATATCTTCTGGTGGTTCCGAAGAGTCTTCGCGTTTATGTCTTGCAGGCTATGCATAATGACCCAACATCCGGTCATATAGGCACAGCGAAAACTCTTTGCCGTCTTCAAGAAAGATTCGACTGTCCCAAAATGCGCCAGACGACGGAACAATACGTGTCTAGCTGTAACAAGTGTCAACGTCATAAGCGCCCAACAAGTGCTCCTTCAGGGCGATTACATCCAGTGCCGCCCCCTAGAACTCCTTTCGAGCAAGTCGAGATTGACCTCCTTGGGCCCTTTCCCTGGTCTTCTGATGGAAATCGCTAGATAGTCGTCTGCACCGACCATTTAACACGGTACTGTGAGACAGCTGCCATACCATCGGCAAGTGCAACCGATGTGTCTTTCTTCATGCTAAGTTTTGTAATTCTTCGACATGGACCTCCCAAAGTTGTAATCAGTGACCGTGGCCGACAATTCACAGTAGACGTGGCGGAACATATGCTTCGTGTCTGTGCTTCAAGGTTTTGGCACTCTACACCATACCATCCCCAAACGAACGGTCTAACTGAATGAACGAACAAAATTCTCTCGAACATGCTGTCTATGTATGTCACATCAGATCACAAGGGCTGGGACAGTATTCTACCTTTTATCACATATGCATTCAACACCGCACAGCATGAAACTACCGGCTACAGTCCTTTCTTTCTTCTATATGCTCGACCACCTCGTCATACCCTCAATACCATCTTCCCGTGTTTGGACCACCATGATCCCTGCATATCCGAGATCATCTGTCGGGCAGAAGAAGCTAGACGCCTTGCTTATTTGCGCACTCTTGCCTCGCAAGACCGCTCGAAGGCACATTTTGACCACCGACGCCGACACGTCACGTACAATCGCGGTGACCTAATGTTGCTGTGGACACCAAGTAGAAAACGCGGTTTGAGCACGAATCTGCAAGCGCACTATGTGGGACCTTATCTTGTTGTAGACCGTATCAGTGATTTAGTTTACCGCATAGCACGTCTTCATACGAACGGCCGACGGTCTGCAAAAACTGAACTTGCCCATGTTGCACGTTTGAAGCGCTTTATTCCTCGAGAGACTGTTTGGCTCGGCCAGTAGGCTTCGTCTGCGCGGAGGAAAATATTACCACATACGTAATTTAGGTATGTGCACCTGTGTAGCGGGGAACAGGGTGGTGGCAGAAGAATAGGACGTTCGGTTGATGGCAAGAGCTCGCTGGTGTGCGTTCACTACTGTATACCGTCGAGTCGACCGTTACGTCAGCTCTGAATAAACCCCTCTAGTAGACGTAACGATATGTATCCTTTTTGATACCTAAATGTTCATAATAAAGAAGCTAAAATAGCTTCATTCGTTCGCGGTATTGGCTATTTGAAAAATTTTCGAGCTCAGCCGTTTCTAAAAGAGATGTGACTGATGCCTTCCAGCTGTATTGATTAAAGATGAACCTAACTGATTTCCTCTGTATTTTTTCCAATATTGAAATTTTTCTTTTTGTGTGTGGATCCCAAACAGCGGCACAATATTCCAGGAGTCGTCGAATAAATGTTTTATAGGCTAATATTTTAACTTCTGGAGAGAACTTACTCAAGCGCCTCCTTAAGTATCCGAGTTTTTTCATCGCCTTTCTATGTATGTAGTCAATGTGGTCATTCCATTTGAGATTGTGAGAAATGATAACTCCCAGATACTTATAGTTACTTACTACTTCCAGAGTTTCATTTTCAAAACATTAAGAAAACGTTATAGGGTGCTTTTTGCGAGTAATTGTGACTGCAACAGATTTCTTTTTGTTGATGGTCATTTGCCAGTCCGTGCACCATGTTTGAATTAGGTCCAAAGATTTATTTGATGTTATCTGGTACGGGGGTGTGGTAATTTCGCGGTATATAATAAAATCATTAGCAAAGAGAATTATTTTAATGGGTATGTTCTGAACGATGACATTGATGTATACAAGAAAAAATAAAGGACCAAGAACAGAGCCTTGCGGGATTCCCGAAAGGGGAAGTTTCATTATCAATGGCCCCGACTTGTCTACATGAGAGATAGGCTTCTATCCAAGCTAGTAATGTGGTGTTCATGAGTATTGGTTTTAACCTATATAGTAATTTTCGATGAGAGACTCGGACAAATGCCTTTTAGAAGTCGAGAAATATAATGTCAACCTGGTTATGCCTGTCTAGGGTCACTGCTATGTCGTGAACAATTTTGATGAGCTGGATGACTGTATAGTAACCACGGCGAAAGTTATTAAGCCTTTGTTTTAAAAAAAAACTAGATGTATGTTTAAAATTGTGTTCTGTAGTGCCTTCACGCATGTGCATAATAAGAAAATTGGTCTATATGATGACGGAGTTGATGGCGAGTTTGTTTTAGGGATTGGCGTGATTTTCGCGTACTTCCAGTCGCATGGAAGATCCGCATTAGAAAGAGATTTCTTGAACAACAGACAGATATTTAGAATACCAGTAAGCATACCGCTTTAAAAATGCATTTAGAATACCGCCTATGCCTGGCGATTTCCCGTCATCTAATTTTAGCAGTAGTGCTAGTATGGCTTCTGCAGATATATACTCATTATCTATAGGTTCACTATGATCAAATATGTGGAGTTTAACATTTTAAAACCACCATATGAGAGACGCTGTAGTGGAAATTTTGACCACCTAAACGATGAAGCCAAATGCCTTCACAATTCCCTTTCATGTAGATTGCACCACGTGCCATATTGATAGATTCGCATATTGCGTGCGCAAATAGGTTTCCATGCCTTCTTTTATTTTCGTCATTGTGCGGTTGTTTGTGCCTTGACTTTCATCTAGCGTTGGCACATTCTGTCTCTTTCGGAATGAATGCGTATAGCTGAGCCTTCAGTTATTCCTAGCACACAGAGATTGAAGAGGAGGAGGAGGAAGGGAAGAAATGAAAGGCAGGGAGGTCAACCAGACGCACGTCCGGTTTGCTACCCTGTACTGGGGGAAGGGGTGAGGGGATTAAAAGAGAAGAGAGAGAGAAGTGAAGGGCAACGTGTATGTAAGTGTGACCTTGTCCATTGCACGCTTATAAGCGGTCGCGTAGTCCGGTCGTCTTTAGAAAACTTAGCAGTGCCCGCGTCGCTTTGCTGGCCAGCGACGCGTAGAGCCATGAGCCAAGTATCTTCTCTTCGGAAAAAGGTCTACTGTCTAGAGTCTCCAACGTTTCGCGTAGCAAATTGCGTTCGCTCGCAAAACGTTCACATGAACACAGTAGATGTTCTATTGTCTCGTCAGTGTCGCACGATTCACATCGGGAGCTATCCGCCATTCCTATGCGAAAGGAGTACGCCTTTGTAAAAGCTACTCCTAACCACAGGCGGCACAGTAAAGTTGCATCCTGGCGGGAGAGGTCTGATGGAACTTGAAGCTTTCTCGATGGGTCCAATTTGTGTAGGCGGCGGTTCCTGACACTGGGGTCACTCAGCCAAGTTTCCGACATGGTGTTAGCGAACGAGTGAAGGCCCCTTGCAGCGTCGGTTCTCGACAATGGAATTGGGGTTGTCTGGGCGTCCGCGTGGGCGGATCGGGCAGCATTATCAGCAAGGTCATTACCGACAATACCACAATGTCCCGGTAACCACTGGAACACCAAGTCATGTCCTTTCGATAAAACTTCGTGAATCACTTCTCTTATTTCATTCACTAGTTGTTGATGCTCCCTCTGTCGTAAAGCTGATTGCAAGCTCTGAAGGGATGCCTTGGAGTCACAGAACACAGCCCATTTTTGAGGTCGGGCTTCCGCGATATAAAGTATAGCAGCACGTAAGGCGGCAAGCTCCGCTGCTGTGGATGTTGTCCTATGCGACAGTTTGAGCTTTATAGTGACCTGGTACGCCGGGATGACAACAGCTCCTGTGGAGCTGTCAGCCGAGACCGATCCATCGGTGTAAATGTGGGTCCTCTGGCCGTATTTTTCGTTGAGTAGCGACAATGTCACCTGTCGTAGGACCACTGTTGAATGATGGCTCTTGTTCGTTATTCCCGGAATAGTGAGGCACACCTGTGGTTGTTTTAGGCACCACGGGGGTGACGCTGGTCTTGTTGCGGGAGTGAAGCCAAAAGGGAGGCATTCTCTATGGGCAGAAATAATCTTTGAAAAGATCGCGTGTGGTCTTTGAAGTGGCAACACTGCAACATGGTGACCAGGAACTCGGCAGAGGTGTCTTATGTGGGCTCTCAAATTGTCAGTGGTGATGTATGTTCGAATTGGATGCTCTCTTGCGATCATAATTGCCCCGTAGGTTGAGGTGCATCGCGGCAATCCTAAGCACACGCGTAGTGCTTGTCCTTGCAGACTTTCGAGAGTGCGGATGTTCGTCTTGCACGTACTTGCCAGTAACGGCAAGCTGTAGCGCAAAAATCCCAGAAACAGTGCTCTTTATAGCTGCATCATTGACCTTATCGATGCGCCCCAAGATTTTCCGCAGAGGAACCGCATTATATGGACAATGGAAGTTAGCCTTCTCTTCAGGTAATTGCAGTGGGCACTCCACGAAAGGTCCCTGTCAATAATCACACCCAGGAAGCGATGGTTCTTCTGGTATGGAATATTTTGTCCATTGATGGTAACGGGGTATTGTGTCATGGTTCTGCGGGTAAACGCAACCAATGCACATTTCTCCGTTGAGACGGAAAGACCTTGCTTGCGGAGATATGAGAATGTCAAGGTGGCAGCCTGCTGGACTCTTGCACGTACTTGTAGACGAGTTACAGCCGAAGTCCATAGACAAATATCGTCAGCATATATGGATATGAGGATGGTACTTGGCAAAATTTCACGAAGTCCTACCATCACGAGGTTAAATAAAGTGGGACTTAATACGGCGCCCTGAGGGACGCCACGGGAGGTATAGTAATTGGTGGTAGGTCCATCTGAGGTTTGTACAAAAAAGGACCTTCTCGTCAAATAATCTTGGATCCATTGGAACATCCGACCACCAATTCCAACAGCTTCCAACGAGTCTAGGATGGCTTCATGTGTTACGTTGTCATAAGCCCCTTTGACGTCGAGGAAGAGTGCCAGTGGTATGCGCTTGAGGCTCTTCTGTTGCTGGATAAATGTTGTGAGATCAATCACGTTGTCAAGAGATGACCTACCTCGCCGAAAACCCGTCATGCAGTTTGGGTGTACGTTGTAGCGCTCAAGGTACCATTCTAGGCGTGTAAGTATCATCCTTTCCATGACTTTTCCTACGCAACTTGCGAGGGCAACAGGGCGAAATGATGTCAAATCAAATGGTGACTTTCCTGCTTTGAGTAGTGGCACAAGTCGACTTATCTTCCAATCCTGGGGAACATTGCCCGCCAGCCATGAGTGGTTGTAATAGCTTAACAACTGTCCCCTTGCCTCCTGTTGAAGGTTGGCTAGAGCGGCGTAGGTGATGCCATCGGGTCCTGGTGAAGATGATCATCGGGAAGCCGCCAAAGATGAATCAAGTTCTTCTATAGTGAAAAGATTGTCCATTTCGTAGATGCGGGGTTCAGGGATAACACTCCTAATGGTGCCAGCAGACAAGGCGGACACACCAGCGATTCGCGTACAAAACTCATTTGCCACTTCAAGTTGGGTGTGGCCTGAATGTAGGGCTAAAGCCATGAAAGGATGTCTTTGTTGGGGAGTCGAGCGCAGCCCACGAATAGTGCTCCAGATGCGTGACAACGGCTTTCGGGGATCCAATGATTCGCAGAATGATTTCCAGCGTTCATGTTCAAGTTTGTCTAAACGTCGTTGGACCATTTTCTGTATGCGTCGTGCCAGCCTCAAGTCGCATATTGCTTTCGGCCGCCTGTATCTTCTTTCCGCCCTTCGGCGAAGCGCGCACAGTTTTTCCAGTTCAACGTCGAAATCTGAACGCTTGCCGGTGAACGGGAGGAGACAGGAAGCTTCCCTCATTGCCTCTTTGATGACATCCTCCAAGTTCTGGTCAGGGTCTTCACGGCATGTATTTTCCGTGAGTCGCTGAAATTTGGACCAATCAATTTTTCGTATTGTGGTCTTAGGAAAGGAGTTAGTAAGACCCCTTATTCGCATATAGGTTGGAATGTGGTCACTCCCATGCGTTTCGATGTCTGAAAACCAGTGCACTTGCGACCGGAAGTTTCTGGATACCAGAGTCAAATCGAGGCAACTGCTGTACGTAAGGCCCCGCAGGTATGTAGGACTGCCATCATTTAAGAAACATAGGTCATGCTTGGAAGCGAATGACACGAGGTTTCTTCCTTTAGCGTTGATCTTCGAACTACCCCAGATTAAGTGATGTGCGTTGAAGTCTCCAGTTATAACCCACGGGCCCGTAGTTGTTGTCAGTATGTCTCGTAGTCGGTCTTGTTCAAATCGTCCGGATGGTGATATGTAGACACCTATGAGTGTGAATGACACTTTTTCCTTTTTAACACGTAAGCAGACATATTGATTGTCATCATGCGGTTGAACTGCATGATGCACATATGTGAAATCTGTGCGAATGTAAACAACCACCTTGCTGCGTTCCTCGCACGTTGAAGAAACAAAAGATTCATACCCTGATAGTTTAAGAGGTTGTTGCACGTTTGGTTCACATATAACTATCATAGGAATACGATTCATGAATATATACTGACGGAACGAAGAGATGCGGGATCTCAGGCCTCTCGCGTTCCACTGCATTATCGACGCTTGTCGGACCTCGTTGCGGAAGGAGAAAATTGGTCGAGCCATGGTTGCTACTGGAGACTTGCAAATACTGGACTTAGAGCATCCAGTACTTGTAGCGCACTCTGAGCGAGTGGAGACTTCAGGCTGCTGCACAGCTTTCGCATGGCATCCAGCAGTGTTCGGAACATTCTGATGACTTCTGTGTCCTCCTCAGGCAGCTTGTCAGCGGCTGGCTGGAGTGATGTGACTGTCGATGTGCGCTTGGAATTTGCAGGTGGCTGTGATTTCGGCAATGAAGGCCAAACTGATTCATCTGCAACAGTGCTGCTCGTTGGTTTGTTTACCGCGCTGGCCGCCTTCGGTCTGGGAGGCAAGGGCGGTGAAAGAGAAGGGTGGTGGAGTGGTGCTTTCGATGCAGCGTCTGCGACATTCTTTGATGAACTGCGGCGACGGTGACGCCTCTTTCGGACGGTCCTGGCAGCCTCTCGATGCGACGAATTGTCTCTGACCATTTGTTGCAACACCGCTATTTCTCTTCGAATTTTGGGGCATTCTTTTGACGAAGCTTCATGTGACCCATGACAATTCGAGCATTTGAGGGTAGTTGCTTCGCAGTCATCCGCAGAATGGGCTTCCGCGCAACGAGGACACACCGTCCTATTTTCGCATACGCTTCTCACGTGGCCCATCTTCATGCACTTATAACACTGTAAGGGCTTCGGTATGAAAGGTCGCACTGAATGCCGAAAATGGCCCACCTTTACGTGTGAAGGAAGAGAGTCGCCCTTGAACATGATCTTCAAGCAGCGTGAGTTTCCCAAACGGACAACTTTTGCGATGACGCTGGCTTCATTTACCGGTTTGACCAGAACATCGAAGTCGGAGCTGGGAATGGCAGTATCCACATCGTAGATGACTCCAGTGACGACGTTAGAGCTCACAGGAATGTAGGAGCGAACTTTCATTCCCCCCAACTCGTTGACGTTGCGCAGTACATTAAGTGCCGCAGCACGCAAAACGTCGATGGCCAATACGTTCTTACGCGTGTTAACTCTGATGTCTGTGATCTCGTTTGGCACGAGTCCTTCCAGCATCACCGAAACAGATTGCTTGTTGAGGCGCTTCATGTTACCGTCCGGTACCTCAGGGACAAAAAGGATAGTGTTTGTCACGGGTCTCCTTGGCACTCTGTCATTCAACGTACTCGATGACGAAGATGTTCTGACGTTCCGCCTCTTCGCTTTACGGCTCAGCACCAGCTTAAAATCATCGTCATCAGAAGGCTCTTCGCTGCTCATTGAGTAAACAAGAGTGCCCTCGCTGTCGTAGTCGCTGTAGAGTCCCGTACGCTTCCTGGATGCGGCCACCGCCGACGCCGCCGTAACTGGCGGACGTCCGTGGGGGTCCACGTCCATCACCGACGGACACGGATGTGATAATCGCGAAGTTCACTTAAAATTAGGTGAAAAAAGAGAGCACCTACCGAAACTGCGATCTGCTAAGCAATCACTTCGTCGTCGTCGAAAAGCACGAGTAACGTGAAGTACTCGCATGCACGCCATTGCGGAAAAAAATGAAATACGAGTGGCTATTGAGTACACTCATCACAAAATGCTTTTTGTTCATCGAAGCATAAGATTGTGCAGCATGTGATGCAGCAGCCTCGTCGGACTTTCAAACACGAAAAGGCACGTGTTAAAACACGGACTTACACGTTCTGACCCACGCATATAGTATATATACAAACACAGACCTGCTCATGTGAGACGAGGTGTGGGAAATTACATTTTTTTTACAGTTATCCCTCATAGTGTTAACCGCGCCTTCTTTATATGCTCATTCATATTCAGTGAGCACGACGGTAGTTCATGGTCAAGCACCGACGACGAGAAGGACGGCACGGGAGCGGGTTGTTACTGCGATAACTCTTTTCTTTGCTGCCGACAGGTGGCGCCGCGAAGAACCACTCCTGCAATGGCGATCTCTGTGCGAGCGTCTTGACCGAACCTTGGCCAAACCCTCAGAGCAGGCAAACGTCAGTGCTCCCGTCTTTGTTTGTCTTCGTCTTCCTCCTTCTCTACTATTCCACCACACCGTTCTCCTGTGGTTCGTTACAAATATATAGATATAATCTTATATTGGATAGTACGCATCGGCACTGATGGGAACAATACAGAGAAATGTGTGGAACAGTGAAGACCCTTCGGACTACCACCGCATACTAAAGCATTGGAAAAATGCAGTAGCATCACATTACTGCACGTTGTGCACAGTAAGTGCTTCAAGGGCCAGTCAATAGGCTCCGAATTTTTTGACACCACCCAAATAAGCTCGCGCATACGCCTGACCAACTTCCTTACGCGAGCAGTGACGTCAGCTTGGCGATCAGTGACGTTGTCTTCATTACTGTTTGTTGAGACCTGGTTTAGACCAATCGACGAGCTGCGTGCTGCGTGACGTCGCAAATCACTGTGTTGACATCACTGCGCGTGGAAGGAAATTGGTCACGCGTGGAAAAAATGCGCAAGCTTGTTTATGGGATGTAAAAAAGTCAGAGCCTGGTAAGTGGCCCTTTAAAGATGCCTTCTAACGCTTGAACACATCGGTGCCGACTGTATAACACGTAGTGGCTATCTCCAAAATACTAAGAGCGGAAATGACGCCAGAAGGTTGCCGCCGTATGATTGGATAAACCTAACGTTAAATGTGATCGTGGCATTGCATCAAAATATAGATTACTATTGGATTAATTTTTTTCATTAGCATGACTTTTCACTCAAAGCTGCACAGAATAAAGCTCTCTGACTTTTCGAGTTGGCCGAAGTATGTGCCGAGCACCATGTGCTGAAGGAACCGCGCCATCGACGGTTCGGGCGCCGCCATTTGAAGAAACTAAAAAAAAATGTACGAGCGGTAAAGAAAGATCAGTAAAGCTACAAAACGTTATAGAAGCGTTCGCGAGCTGGATCGTTTCACACGTGTCGTTCCCTCTTCAAGTACCACATTGTTTTTTTTTTACCACTACAATGGCGTCTTTATGTGGTTCTTAAAGGGAAAAGAAGAGAAAAGTGAGCCCCGTAACTGTCTGCACCAGAGTGCGACAACTCAACAGTAGCTCACAAGGGATGGGGGTAAGGAGGGATTAAAGAATAGGATTATAAGATATATGTAGAGAGAGAGGAAGGAGAGAGCGATGCGCAGGGGCAGCGAACGACGGAAGTAAAGAGGAGATAGGAAAGATGGAAACGGTCGCTGGAGTCCGAGGACGGGGCGGGGCGCCACTCGCTCTTGTCGGCGTCAGGAGATGACTCGCTCGCTGGATTTCGTGCCGACCGGTTGTGCCCCCGCGATCTCCGACAACAGCGCAGCTCTGGCTGGCTGGGCTACCCCTACGCCATCTCCTGGCGGCGTCCTTAATACGCTGGACGTACGAATTATATGGTACGTGGGATTTCCTTATTTTTTCAAGAATACTGCGGGAGGCCTGGCTCTCTTATAAACTACCTTTCTTGGTAAGGATCGAGTGTGACGTAAGTGGTTTCGCAGCCACTTATATGCCTTTCAAGTGCGGCACATTGCGTTCAACAGTGGCACGCGGCTGTCTAAACACTTGAAACTAGGAAAAACAAGTGCAGTGGTCCACTATTCTAAACACTTTCTAACTCTGTCAAGTTGTCAAGCAAGCCACCTTGTCAACTTCCATTGGCAGCCAGTGCTGCTGCGGCCCTTCTATTTGTTTAAAAATGCCGCCCCTACAAAAGTTGACTAACTCGCGGAACGTGACAGCGTCCAACCCCGGATGTTCCCGACAAGCCTCGCTGCAAGACCACGTGCCAGCACACGGTACTCGGCTTCGGCCTCGGCGCGCTTTGTCTGCGCAGAGACACTCACCACGAACACGCCATTGACTGAGCAGTAAACAAACGTCAAGAGGCGCATCCCATCTCGTTAGTTGTCGTTCACGCCACCAGCCAAGTGTCTTTTAGCGGTTGATGTACTTGCATCCTTAATGTCGTGAGGTAAAAATCCCTCCTGTGTGGATCGTTTCCACAAATGCAAATGCGGCGATCGCAGAGTGCAAGATGCACCAGGTGAGTGGCAGCCCCGATCTTGTGGCGTCGACGACACGGTTTTTTCTTCAAGATGAGTGCACGCCCCACTTTCTTATCTTCGATAGCGGGGTCAACAGAGCTGGCTTAGCTCACCGGCTGCGAAGAACACGCGCAGCCTGTGGCAGAGACAACACTTGTCAGGGCGCTACATTCAAGCGGTGTTATCCTTTGACCGGACCGGAGATTCTCAGACTGCCTAAATTCCTGATGAGGAGGTTGACTCGTGTGCCGTCGGAAATGCCTTTGGTCCACGCCAGCGGTTCGCTTGATTGGCCGACGGGATAAGACTCTTTTCCAGAAGCGCGCAGTGACAGCAACTTCTAGGACGGCGTACAAAACCACTGCCACGAACAGTAACAGACCCTCCTGAAGAACTGTGCAGCTCTAAAATTGCGTCACTTCTGGATTGATAGCAGTAACATTTTTCACTTTGTGGTTTTCTCAAAGGGCAAATGGTATGCATTGTCTGTAAAATAGCTTATTATTTTCTGTAGGCGCTTCAAGTGTCGAAAAAGTACGCAGGAATAACGTGGCAACGAAAAGCACAAAGCCGGGTTGATTGGCGGATCGTGGGAGAGGTCTTAGCCCTGCGCTGGGCGTAGTCAGGCTGATGATTAAGATGACGACCTGTACGTACACGTATACTAGTGACCAAACATAGAGACGACGGCAACAACAGAGCGACAGAAATCTTTCAGTGCATTCATTAGTAAATCGACACATACGGCAAGCAAGGACGAGATCGCGCAGTTATTGACAAGACGCTGTCAGGTGCGATTGTTTAACGCCGAAAGAGAGCTGGAACCACAAAAGATGGTCCGCATTGAAATGAAGGTAAATATGAGCAATTCACACAATCAACTATTCAAGCTTAATGTTCTGGTGGGTAGTAGAGGCACTGCAAAAAAACTGTTTCGAAGGTCCAGCCAATAATCAATCAATCATTTATTCATTTAATGTGGCAGCGAAAAATCATGGTCTTTGTGCAGGTCTCCAGAAAAATCTAACTATAAAAAAATAAACAATAAAATACAGAACGTCCTTAGATAAAAAAATCAAATAAAAAGAGCGACTACGCACAAACAAAAAAAGATCAACGCAAAATATGAAATAAAAACACAAGACTATAATCATGAAGTGGGGGTGAAAAAAAAATTCGGCAGATCCCACGTACCTGGGAATCGACGTGATGCAAAACATGCGGAGGGAAGGTCTCCGTGTTGCAATTTTCTTATTAAGCGCCACGTCATGAAATGACGCTAAATGAATGTAAAATGTTGCACGCACAAACATGTGTTGAAGAGTTGCACATGTTTATATAACCAGTTGTTTGCTCTTGTGCAATAACACCACCTGTAACATGCGTATTAGCATGCTATTAGCAACACCAAAAGCTGTTATGAAGCACTAACGCTCGCAAAGATGCTCTTCCTGGACACTGCTACATGAATCAACTTCAGCGCATGACAACTAATCACAATTGACGTTAACCCGACGTGGTGGCTATATCAAAGAAGTACATATGTAATGCTTATGAAATTGGGTGGGCAGTGCTAGTGCTGCCTAGCTGCAACTACTATTGACACTTCACCAAGATTAGCGTCTATTTGAAAAGTAGTTCCGAGACCTGGCGTAGCTCTGTGGTAAAATGTTTCATTGCAACGCAGAATGCTTGGACTCGACTCCAGCTGGGAACCTGGCATTTATTCTTTGCATTCATCGTGTCGACGCTACCGATGTATAATATTTCTTAACGCTCGCGCATTCAAATTGCCCATGTGTGTTCTCGTCGTTTCTGGGTAGATACTAATCGTTAATTAGTTGTGGCACATACCCGCATATGTGCTGCTGCACATACCCGAGTATGTGCTGCTGGCACATACCAGCAGCACATCCACTAGCATTTCGCCTCCACCTAAATGTGATCGCAATCGACCAAGCAGCGTGAATAGTGCACAAGACACTGAAAAATTTGCCAGATCCCACATACAGTGGGAATCGATGATATGAGAAGCACGAATGAGGAAGGTTGATATGTCACTTTAATATGAGCACAACGCCACGAGGCGGACGTAAATTATGCCCTACATCACTTCCATGTCATGATTGTCAAGTTTAGACGTGCCATTTACATTCGTCGTCTATTCACGTCACGTAATACCAAATTTGGTATATGTTGAGCTAGCAAAACGGCCGCGAGCGTGCTATGAGCGTAGCATGTAGTCATATTCTTACATAACACGCGTGTCATGATTATCATGTTTGCACCAGTCATATACCTTCTTCATCCATTGCCGTCTCGTAACACCAAATTTGTTATATGTGAAGCTAGCAAGACGGCCACGAGCGCATCATGAGCGTGGCATGTTGTCATGTTACATGACAGCGTGTCACGATATCAGGTTTGCACTCGTCACATACCTTCGTCGTTCACTCACGTCCCGTAATACCAAGTTTGGGTTATGTGGCGCTAGGGAAACGGTGGCGAGCGCATCACGAAGGGCCCAACATACTCCGATGTAACGTTGACGCGCGCACACGCTGGACGCAGCGATCCGACGCTAGCAAAGCGCGAGCACTCTCTAGTTTTACGCCATGCGCGGGGACTCGCTCGCTGGACTCCGTGCCGACCGGTTGTGCCCTCGCGATCTCCGACGTCTGCTTAGCTCTGGCCGACTGGACTCGCCCTACGTCATCTCCTGACGCTGATCTCCGACGACTGCGTAGCTCTGACTTACTGGTCTTGCTCTACGCCATCTCTTGACGCCGTCAAGAGCTCTCGCAAGTGGTGCCCCGTCCTCGGACTCCTGTGACCGTGTTTCCATCTTTCCTATCTATCTATCCCCTCAATATGTCGTCGCTCGCTGGCTTACCTCATCTCTCTTTCTCTATCTCTCTCTACACCTTTATTCCTTTCCCTTTAATCCGTCTTCACCCCCATCCCTTGTGAGCTACTGCTGAGGTGTCGCACCCTGATGTGGACAGTTGCGGGGCTCACTTTTTTCTTCTTTTCCTTCTTATACATAAACACTTCTGACGTTCATGACATACATGTCATGATTTTCATGGTATGATCAGGCAGTTATGCTCGTCATACATTCATGTTACGCAATGAAATTTTCGGTATTCATACCATTATCGAAACGGATAGGAGAGCTGGAAGTCGCAGGCGGCTAGATAGATAGATAGATAGATAGATAGATAGATAGATAGATAGATAGATAGATAGATAGATAGATAGATAGATAGATAGATAGATAGATAGATAGATAGATAGATAGATAGATAGATAGATAGATAGATAGATAGATAGATAGATAGATAGATAGATAGATAGATAGATAGATAGATAGATAGATAGATAGATAGATAGATAGATAGATAGATAGATAGATAGATAGATAGATAGATAGATAGATAGATAGATAGATAGATACGCTCAAAGTCACCGAAGTTCACTAACGAGTTCAGAGCCGCGGCCTTTACTGTGCCGTACTCCTTTGACATACGGAGCAGGTTCTGCACACAAGAGCGTTTGAAAAAGAGTCAGCATGCATGCGCAGTGTAGGGGACTCGGTGACCGATCCCAAGGAAGAATCTTGGGTTTCGCTGCATGTGTACGCATAAATCCCTTCCGAAGCGTCCGCCTCCCAATGTAGAAAACTGGACGTAGTGTTTCTTGTTGGTACCTCTCCTCGATCTTACTACCGATCGGAACGTGTGCAGCTCTTTTGTTGTCCTACACAGCTGGGAATACGGAAGGGCGCTCTCTGGGATCTCCGCAACCGGGCTGAGAAGTGAAAACGGCGGCTGCTATCTAATCGCATTTGGCAGTGCCACCTTGAAACGCGCCTCGGAAACATGCAGACCACTCGCGGCGCGTTTCATTTCTCTCCGGGCGGCGGCGATACGGAGAGAGCAGTGCTCCGAGGAGGTGAGTGATCTCGCGGAAGCTCCTCCTCGCTGCGAGGAGGGGACCAGAAACGGGCTTCGCCGGCACTCGTGCACGCAGTGTGCAAAGCGTCGCCCGCCAGAGTCGCTGTCATTGACGAGACTCTTTTGACGTAAGCGCTCGCCGGTCTGGATCGTGCCGGGACGGCGTCGCGCACAGCGGCCAGCGCGGCCTGCACAGTCGGCCAGACGAGAGCAAGTCCGGACGCCTTCCAAGAAACACAGGTCAGTCGGCTGACGTGCACTCGCGTCTCGTTCGCCGCTCGAGGCCAAAGCGGAGAATGAAACGACCTCTAGTTGGGTTGGTTTATGGTGTTCTATAGTGGCTCAGCCTATGAGAGACTTTGAAGTGGAGAGCTCCGCATAATTTCGGCCACACAGTGCTGCTTAGCGTGCACTAACATGGCAGCACACGACGCCTCGCGCAGCAGGGATGCGAACCCGCCTATCACGAGTCAGCAACCTCAGGGCCACACTCTGCTCGCTCCGTCGTGCCCACCTAAAACTGTGCCACGTCTTTATTACACCCACGATAACCGCAATACTTTCCCAACGAAAGACTGTTCGGGCTAACGTGTTTCCTGAGCGTGGGCTCGACTCCTGGTCCCTGTCTGATGCAGCAGATAACATGCAAGAACACCCGTGTACCGATGTGAGCGTTGATGTTGCGAACGAGTCCTGCGGAAAGCCGTCAGGTGGTGGGAAATGTTATGAAAAGAAAAGGACTTTGTCCCGCAATCGATCCCCACACCACTACGTAATATTTAACCTTTTTTTTGTCTTCACATGCGGACTTGACCGTACCTCTGTGCTACAAATGGGTGCTTTTCAGTATCGGCGCGTTAAAAGGTCTCTAAAGTCAACTATTAAGTCGACATTGATTCTTGGAACAGTGGTCCAAAACCTCGTCGTGTTACTTTGTGCCAAGGAAGGGCTTATTTTGAAATAATATTACGTTTTAGTTCGCATCGGGTTAGTTCGCTTCAAATTACCCACTTCAAGAAGCGGGCTGTCTAACGTCACTGTTGCCGTGCAGAACGTTGCCCGGCTTTACTGCGCAGCCGCCGACACTGTACTCTGTTTCACACATCATGTGCAACGTTGCGGAGTCTACCGACACTTCTTGCAGTCGATTCGTTCGCAACAAAAAGTAGTTCGATGTTCATACCACCAATAATTTAATTTTTCTTTCATTATTATATAGTAGCAGCAGAACGAAAGCAGCGCAGCCACAGCAGAAACAACGGTCAATGATCAATTTCGTGCCATTGGCTCCGAAATGACAGACGTGTTTTGGTTCCACTACGCCCCGCTAGATTGCACAATCTGTCCAGTTTAACCACGCAAAAATTGAATTTTGCAGCCACTCGCGCCATTCCCTATAGTTATGTCCGGTGGTGCTTTTTTTCCATGAATCAAACAGAAACGACCAATCGACATTTTATTGCGTCTCTTGATGCACGGAAGGTTCTTTATTTAGTGCATCTAGAGTGATTACTGGTGATTAATTGAAGGCGGTTCGTCTGATGTCATCTGGATCATTTTTAGAATGTCCTACTGCGCCGCATGTATTCTTGTGCATTTACCTTAGTTTCCTGGGAAGTAGAACACTGCTGTTGATAACGTTGTCATTTTAGACGTTGTCGTACATTGATCTTTTACTATGAAGTAAATTATTACTTGGATTCAGTGTCCCTTTAAAGAACTCCGGCTGATCAAGATTAAACCGCCTCACAATCACATCGTCTCTCAATCACATCGTCGCTTTCGCACGTAACAGTCCAAAAAAAGCTTTTTTTTAACGAATGAAAACAAAGAAGAACGCAGAGAACAGCCCATTCGTTTTCGCAGCTTCAATGTGCGACAGTGGGACACTAACGTCGCACGTTACAATCTGCAGGAAATCTTTTCTCTCACATCACCCGTTGCAATTTGCGCTGCGCAAAGTCACTTATATCTTACCTATGTCTTAGTAATGCCAAGAAAAACAATCTTACCTTGCTGTCGTGTTACAATTTCGTGTAGGTGCAGTGAATTTTCGAAGATAGCTTATGAATTTTCCTATTCTTCAGATTGACATACTTACCAATAAAAATGCCGGATAATCTATTATTCTGGTTTTTCAGAGAGCTGACTTTAGCTTCCAGTCATGACGTGTTTTTTGTACATTTGCTGTATAACTTGAGCGACAACTGCGTGGGGACGATCCCCTGTGAAATTGTCCCGCTCATTCATTAGTGCATTATCGGATACTGGTGCGTGAAAACTTTTTCTTGGTGTCTTATAGCTCCTGGAAAGTTTGCATGTTCGCGCATCTTCAGGTACAAAAGTTGGGCTTGTTAATTTTGACAACAAAAGCAAGGAGAGCCAAATGGGCTAAAAAAAGAGTAGGGCACTTGCTGGTGAGCCAATCAGCTCGTGGAAGCACTTCACTCAAATACTGTTCCTGTGGTACATAGTGGAGCCACGTGTGAATTCGGATGCGATTTGCCGTACGGCTGTTCGTGCCAACAGATACATGACAGACATCCAAGCGGTTCCAACAGCATGCGGCATTGAACTTGCTCAATGTAGCCGCGCGGCGACCGCACCGCTCTGGCGACATCAGCCAATGGCAGTACAGGAACGTGACAAGGGGCGCCACTGGTGGGCGCACGTGGCATGTTTGTGCCTTGCCGCTCTCTTCGCCCTGGTAACACTTCTAGTACACTCTACCCTGGCATTTGTGGATATCGCCGGTGGCATGAAAAACACTGGATGAATTGTTTACGACGTGAAATAACTCATTATTCAATGGTTGAAGTTCACACCCGTTTTCGAACTAACGAGAAGGCCATCTGCAGGTAAACAAACAGCTGCGGTAAACCAGCCCTTCCACCTTTGCTCTTTACATCGAGGCCGTCGATAAAACCAGTTGCACGTGTAAAAGCGTCACGCGAGTTTTTATCGTGTTGTCAAAAAGAAGCTCTCGGCAATGACTCACGTAGGAAAGAGAGCGGCGCTACCGAGAACGTCGGCCTTGCTAGGCCTACGCTCGGATCGAGAATGAATGTGGGCTGTGGCGATGTTCGTACATTTGCTGGCGGTGCTACTAGACAGCGAGGAATAGCTGCGTGTTTGTTTTGTGCCTAATAAAGAAGATACGATGCCTGCCGAGCGTGCATGCTGAGGCGCCGTACGTGGGTGGAGCCTGAACGCCGTACCGTGTGTCCCAAACCGCCGCATGCGGAAACTCGGACTGCGGTGTGCCGTACGGCAAATCACATCCGCAATCGTACCATCCCGCTTAAAAACGAGCAGAGGGCAGCGCCGACGACATGGCGGCAGCTGCGGATGCAGTTTCCTTCACGTCGTCATTCTGCGCTGTGTGGCCGTAAGTTCGCAGCTAATGCATTTTATTCGCTTTATATTTGCGTCCCGAACATTCCAGAGCTATGTACTCTTTGGTATTTTGCAGTGTTTTCAAGATTCATTCGCATTTTGTCGGAGAAAGGGCTTAGGAGGCATGGCAGAACAAGCACCACTAACCTCAGCAATAAAGACAGAACATGCCTGACGTTTTGTCCCTGCAACGTAAGGCCTGTCCAAGATATATGCGCGCTACCTCAAGCTTCTAGGGAAGTTGTCGAGGTCTCAGAGCAAGTGGAATTCATCGAAATATTTTGTGGTCGGACAGAAGATTAGTCCTTTAGATAGCAGTTTTTCTTCGTCAGGTGACAAGCTCGTGTCCGATAGGTTTACAACCACAGTGTCACAGGGTGTGTCCATAGGTGGGCGCTCGTTTCTACCATTAGTGGTTTCCTGGGTGGTGGTGTTGTAGTGATAAGGAACTATCTCGGGGAACGCGGGGTTGGGCGCATGGTCTCTTTTGGGTTTATGAATTTTTGTGGTCATGATGCCTTGGTATTTATTCTGTTCAAATTCTGTTAACCGGGTGATTTCTTCGTTCGATAAAGCGTTGTGGCGGAGAATGGTGCTGGTCATAGCGACCAGTTTCTTTTCCTGCTTATCACTGTGATTGAGAGCGATTTCTGTTAATTTAAGAGATGCCTCAAGGAGGACATTTTTTCACGTTATTTGGTTGTGTTCGTCTAGGTTTGTAGCGGCTGGTGTGAGGGAGAGTGTCATACCCTTGGGGGCTATTCTAGCACGAAGGTACACTTGCAATGTTGATTTATGAATTTCATGTCTAATTCGTTTGTCAGAAAGTTTTTGTACTTAAAGGAGGGTGACAGCGCAACTGGGAAGCGATGAGCTGGACTTACATTTCAGAGGTCAATCTTCTTTTGGGTGCGGGGATGGCACCGATGAAGTCCGAAGATTGTAGTTATTTCCGGCAGGCCTTCGTCGTTGTAGGGAGGATTTCGGTGTTGGTTTTCCGGCGAACGTGTTCGTAGGGAGTTCCGGGGTCCGCAATAGAGGAACGCGGCTTCGTAGTTCGGCAGGCTTCTCTTTGAGGAGTGGTGTAGTGGTGCTGTCGTGTAGTGCTTTTGGTCTCGACATCTGCAATGGAGGGACGCGTGTTGGCTGTCCAGCAGACTTCCCCCGTAGCAGTGGTGCGCTGTTGATGATGGTGAGGGGGTGCTTGTGGCTAGCGGGAGTCACAGTTTCGCCGATCGTCGGGAACTCATATATAAATATATAAATATATATATATATATATATATATATATATATATATATATATATATATATATATATATATATATATACACGTTCGGCAACGAATTAGGTAGGGTTGCCCCCACTGTCAACATTATACGAGAAGAGATAAATGTTTCTTTGCCATGCAGAGGCATGCTCGTTCTGCCTTGTCTCGCATACCGTGCTCGATAAACCGGTTTCACTTCGCTTTCAAGTGGAGACAGCAGCGTGCAGTCGCAAGCGCGACATCATGACTGGCTCAACGCTTGACATTCCCCGTGCTTCATGAAGAGAGGATTGTCGAGAAAGAAAGTGCTCTCTCGCCTTTTAACTCGGGGTGGTTTAGCCAGAGGCCCTGAAAGCAGATTTGTGTACGAGTAGAAACTTCGGCTAAAAGTAGCCAGAAGTAGCCATGCCCTTTCATTTTACTGAAAAATTTGTAGATAAGAAGCGCATCATGTATATACTTTTTAATCTTGAACGAAATATTACGATTCTGGATATGCAAAAAGGTTGTGACATTTCGTGCTATCTGCCAACACGCCAGAGAAGCTTGTATTGTGTCGGTAAAAACATATAAATGTGGCTGTGCGCTGAATTACTACACTGTAAACCAAATTACACCCATATAGGTGTTTTATAGTGTCTATAACTCACACCCCAACACCCAACGAAATGGGTGTATCAAGCAGGGCTACACCTATATCGTGGGGCGGATTTCCGAATTTACACCCTATGGCACAAACATTTTCTCGGGTGTAAAGACAAATGTACACCCAAGTGGCCTTAAGGGTGTGAGGGTGTAAAAGCGAATGTACCCAAGTAATCTTAAGGGCGTAAGGGTGTAATATTGCTATGACACCCTAACACCCTTAAAAAACAAAAGTAGTGTAGGGGTGTAATTGCTCAAACAGCAAAAAGGGTGTGGGGGTGTTCATGCTGAATAATGCCCCAACACCCATGCAAAAAATACCATAATTAGAAAGTTACCCCTTTTCAGTAAGCCCCTGTGGAAGCACGTGAAAGCTTACCCTTTAGCTAGACCTTTCATGTGCAGGTGTCCTATTGTAGTAGCTCCTGCCACAGTGTGGTAATCTTGGTCTTAGCACAGCTTTTATGGTGCATATATGAAGCACGGCATATAACACGTAATCCTAGCTTAATGCAAAGGCATCACTCAAAATGAGCTGCCACACATAACACAACGTTCACAAAGTCATGCCATTGTGCAAAACGAAATCAAGCTTTATTTTATTAGGCACAGAGAACATACAGGATTCAGAGACAAATTGTACCTTAATCAAAAGCCTTTTTCAATTGTGCAAAGCGGAGTGCCATTTTCTACAAAAGAAGACCGGAAATCAGACGTCAATGGTACGGCATGGAGCTCTAACGACCAATGCATGCATATCAAAGTACAACAAAAGAGCCTTTATTTGTACTTAAAAATGAAGAACTAAATTTAACATCCTTCATTGCAGCACAAAAGCACAGTGCAGTGAAGCATACAAACAGCAGGAAGAGTAGTGCAATGCAGCATGCCTTGTTTCTCCAATATACTGAAATAATATATCAATGCACACTACAATTACCACAATGATACGCCACAGTTTGCATGTGTTGTGGCATGCCTTATGCATATTATGCAAGGCTAGTGGTATTCTAATGAATGTAATGACAAAACAGTCTTAAAATAGCATTTTCATTTCACAATAACCCTTGTGTGTTCAGACATTAAGAATACTGGGGAAACAATAATACAGGAGTGAAAACAATAGGCAAAATACAATAGCTTAACAGTGTCACTAGATACTAACCACGCAGAATAATTGATTCAAAGATGTAAAATATCAAGCGCATCACATAATATGTCCCCCTGAAACAATGCAACATCAAAGAACATAAAATGGGCACACAAAAGCAGGGTGAAAGAGTAACCACTTACAGCTAGCAGAGGTAGAGCAGCCAAGCTATCATCTGGAGCAATATTTTGGAGCATCATATCTTGCTTTTCTAGGGAGAAAATCTAAATTTGGAGCAGGTTTCAGGAAAAACAAACACAGCATTTTTGAGCTTGAAATTTCAAATCTACAGCATTGATTGATATGTGCAGTTTCACGTCCCCAAACCACCATATGGTTATGAGAAACGTCGTAGTGGAGGGCTCCGGAAATTTTGAACACCTGGGGTTCTTTAACGTGCACCCGAATTTGAGCACACGGGCCTACAGCGTTTCTGCCTCCATCGGAAGTGCAGACACCGCAGCCATGATTCGATCCTACGACCTGGGGGGTCAGCAGCCGAGTATCATAGCCCCTAATTTACAGGGCTCCAAATTAACAGTAGTACAACAAACTATACTGAATCACACACACAAAAAAGTATATGTAGAAATTATTTGACATACGCTAATTCATTCAAAATACACGAGAGTGCAGCTACTTCAACAAAAGCACTCTTGAACTGTCTCACAGTGCAAACAATGCTATCCTCCCTATATACGAATGCTCCTCGACTCGAATCTCATTTTTCACTTGTACTAGCTGAGCACAGCGCCACTGCTTGTCTAAAAATGACGCTGCGTTTCTTGAGAATCGCAGCAGATTATCCCTGATATTGAGTGACTTGCTCTGCCTAGAGACTGCACTGGAATCAATTTTCTCAAGTCAAGGTGAAGCATTTAGTGAAGGGACGTTCTAAAATACGGGTGTAAAACTCGTAGTAGCATTTGGTGAGCTTGTCCAACTGTTTGACAGGCGACCCAGAAATGCCAGATATTCGTAAAGGAGGAGCTCAAGGGGGTGGCGAAAAGAAAAAAAGTGGCATGACCCCTCCTCGACGGTTTAGTCGCCAAAGTACTCAGCTGCATTTTTCATGCAGGCGGAAATGCTGTAGGCCCATTTCCTTAGATTTGGGTGCACAAGAACCCCAGGTGGCCGAAATTTCTGGAGCCCTCTCCTAAAGCGTCTCATAATCAAATGGTGGCTTTAGGACAATAAACTGCACACATCAATCAATTGGAGGGTGATGCGCAAACTTAAGTTGAATACTGGACTTTATGTTTCTTGATAAAATTAACAATACAGAGAAATAATTGAGGCTGGTTGGGCATTTCATAATGGTTTTGTGCAAAATTAGGAAATTGTATCCAATTGACACAATTGGCACGGCTGCTGTTCTCTTGAACATGCAAATATGAATACGAAAATATCATGTAATATTTTGCTACAGACATTAAACATGTGCTGTGAATAGACATGAATGCCTGAATTGAATAGTCAATTTCACGTCAAAACCACGACCGCACAAAGAAAACACATGAACATGACGGGTGCTCACTAGCAGCTGTTTGTACCTTATATTCATAATATACTATATATTCATACGTACAACCTTAAAAAGGTGGCGAGCCGGCATGAAGTACTGATAGTGTTCGTGCCCCTAACAAACTAGCAAAATTGCGCCGGTGCATCGCTGAAAATCATGCTGAGCAGCTGAATGGCTGTAAAAAGAAGCATGCGTGGCCATTCACGAAGTCTGTCACTGAAGTGGTTTACAAAATACCCCTATCGTGCAGAAAGACCCATGTTAGCCAGACGACGAGGTGCTGCGTCAATGATCGAGCGAGGGAACACGCCCTTACGGCAAAGAATAACGACGGTGCCCGTTCAAGAGCACATGTCACTTCATGTGGATTCACATCAAGAGCCATTTTGATGGGCTTTCACAAAAGAAAAGGGGTATCAATTGCGTTAGCAAAACTTCACTCATCATGTATGAGCTGGAAGCACGGTACCTAGCGATCATGTGTCCTACAGCGTGATTAGGTAAGGGACGGCCCGAGTAGGTTGCACAAGCGTTGACAAAAAGTGGGTTTATATCAGCCTATTTCCTCAAGAAATCAACAATTGCAAATGAGTGCCCATTCCGTTTATGTGTTTTCTTCGTTTGTGTGGTCGTCATTTTGGCGCAAAATTGACTAATATTTAATGCAAACATGCACCAACTATCCCAACAGCAAGTTCTACTACATATTGATGCTACTGCTGCACATGTAAACAACAATAGCACGTGCAGTTAGTTCCCTTAGAACTGTGAAAAAAGCGGCACTATACAGTGCCTCAGAGGAGGAACTTTCAGTATATTTTTTGGTAAATAAAGGGCTTAATAAGCTTAGAACCTTTTTCTGTGTTCATGACACACTGTTAGGGTGATTTCATGCTAAACGCCCAGCCGTTTTGGCGACCATCTCAAATGCATTCGAAAAATATTGCGTTGATTAACTGTATTGAAAGCAGTGAAACGGTAGGATATTTCGGAGAGAAAAAATGTTTGGTCGCAAGGTTGCCGTCGGAACTTTCCGGGATGTCGTTTGGGTGTGTGTGAAAAAATTTATTTTAAAAGTACGTTCTATACCGAACTTGGTCTACATGTTGAGTAAAGGTTCTTGTGTAATGTGTTTGAAGCTCAGTAATATTATTGCAACTATACTGGCACATATGCTTCTAAGAATTTATCCGAAATGTGCTATGTTTGAAATTTCTTTATTGCAATACTGCAGTTTGTATGAATATCTGTGTAGTGAATACCTACTCCACGCAAGGTATATTTTGAGAAAAAAATATTTGAGACTTATCAAGCTGGTAAACTTTATGAGAAAAAATCATAAATTCTACAAAATCGTAATTTTTGATCATATTCAGATGCGATTTATGCCATGTGGTGGCTTAACTAAAAATTACTTTTATACATAAATTGAAAGCAAATGAACACTTCTTTTCATATACTATCATTGAATTTTTTTTTTAAGGAAGAAAATATTTTTTTAGCATTCCCATTGGTGCCTATCTTCCTATTTCGTCATACGACAGCTGCCACCTTGAAATTTCCTATTTTCATCAATGGGAAAGTTCAAAACTTATTTTCTTCCTTAAAACAAAAAAAAAATGTAATGATAACAATTGGCACATGAAAATACCTTTTTTTCCCTTTCGATTTAGGTTTGAAGGTCATATTTATTTGGACCACTCCACAGTGCAAATCGGGTCTCAATATAAACGAAAATGACGATTCTGCGAAACTCGTAATTTTTTCTTGTAATGTTTAGCAGCTTAAGAAGTCTCATAATACTATTTCCTCAAAATATACCTTTTGTGTAGTTAGTATTCATTATACAGACATTCATAACACATGTTGGCTAAGTTCTTGTAGGCGTAGTAGACGAAGAAAGTGCTTAACAGCGCAAATGACAAGAAAGAAAAGATGAGACGAGAACAGAGCCCTGAACAAACAACCAAAGTTTATTGCAAACCAACTGCAATATACAGAAAACAAAATCTGCACATAACCACGCATTATAAGCAGAATTGCACATACATGCAGATAACTAACTTCACAGCAGTTAAAAAAATTGAGGGTGCGCTAAGACAGGAAGCGCCATGTTCTTGAATATAGAAAGCTTCACTAATCTCGTGCTCGCGCCGATTTTGATATCCCCCGTAATCAAACACTTGTCCAGAATTGGCTGTCAACAAGACTTATTACAATGGTCTACCAAGTGGCTGGGAAGAAAACCTTTTAGAGAGTTAGCGTGCTCCCTCAACCGATCATTCATGCATCGCCCTGTTTGGCCGATGTCCACAAGTAAATAATATGTTGTAGAGAATAGCTAAAACACATTCAACATGGTGCATAGCGTGTTTCTTGGTGCATGCTTCTTTCTCAGGTCCTTCGCTGTTGACCCTGCGACATAGGCCAGCATGCTTGTCGCGTCCGCACAACGCAACTCTTACACCCATTTTTCCAGCGACCTTCTTTAGCATATTGGAAACTTCGTGTACGTAGGGAATAACAGCCTTGCTAGAATGAGGCTTGTTGAGTTAGCTCTTGCTTTGTGTCTCATCAGGCAATCTTAGTGACGTTAGGAGAGTCTCGGCAATAGAAGTTAGCAGGGGATTAGAAAAGCCTGCTTGTTGAAGGCAGTGAACTTAGAACGAGAAACTGCACTCTATCTGACGGTGACAAGAGTCAGTTAGAATTGCCTTTAGGCAGGAAAAAGCGATGCTTCGCTTGACTAGCTTAGAATTAGTGGACGTAAAAAGAAGGCTTTTCCTTGAGAAAGGTTCGTACCGCCAATATTTATGGTCAACCAAAAAAGCATTTCCAAGTCAAGGCATCGTAACTTGTCGTCATGAATCGAACTCAGACTTTAATTCCAGTTGCATCATTTCACGCCAAAAAATGTCAAATATCTCACCGGTGCAGATGTGTGCAATGGCTCAAGTTTAGCACCGGTTCTTTGTGACTTTCTACTCGCGCGGTATGAAAGAAGTCTCATGGCTAACTTTGATCACGCGAGTACAGTTAAAGTGTTCGACTACGTTGACGACTTTTTAGTGCTTTACCGCATCGATTAATCTGACCCTCGGCGAACCACCGATGAGATATTTGACGTTTTCGGGTGTGAAATGAAGAAACTAGAAATAACGTCGGAGTTTATTTCTGACGACGAGTTACGATGTTTAGAATTAGAAATGCTTTTTTTTTTGTTCATCATGTATGTTGGCGGTACGAGTCATGCTCAAGAAAGAACCTCCTTTTTACGTCTGCCCATTCTAAGCTGGTCAAGTGAAGCATCGCTTTTTCCTGCCTAAAGGCAATTCTAACTGGCTCTTGTCACCGCCAGATAGAGTGCAGTTTCTCACTCCAAGCTCACTGCCTTCAACAAGGAGGCTTTTCTAATCCCGAGCTAACTTCCATTGCCGAGACTCTCCTAACGTCACTAAGAGTGGTTGATAAGAAACAAAGCAACAGCTAACTCAACAAGCCTCATTCTAGCAAGGCTGTTATTCCCTACATACACGAAGTTTCCCAAAGGCTAAAGAAGGTCACTGGCAAAATAGGTGTAAGAGTTGTGTTCTGCGCACGCGATAAACTCGCTGGGCCAACACAGGGTCAACAGCAAAAGACCTAAGAAAGAAGAATGCACTCAGAAACACGCTACGTGCCATCTTGAATGTGTTTTAGCGATTTTGTACAAGATATTTTTTTACTTTTGGGCATTGTTACATTGGCCAAACAGGGCGATGCATGAATGATCGGTTGAGGGGGTACGCTAACTCCCTAAAAGGTTTCCTTCCCAGCCACTTGGCAGACCATTGTAATAAGTCTTGTTGTCAGCCAATTCTCGACAAGTGTTTGATCACGGGGGATATAAAAATCGGCGCGAGCACGAGATTAGTGAAGCTTTTTATATTCAACAACTTGGTGCTTCCTGTGTTAGCGTACCCTCAATTTTTCTTAACTGCTGTGAAGTTAGTTATCTTGGGTCCATTTACATGACCGGTTGTTGATAAGGTAGGCTGTATGGTGCATGTATGTGCGATTCTGCTTATGGTGCGTGGTTATGTGCAGATTCTGTTTTCTAAATATTGCAGTTGGTTTGCAATAAACTTTGATTGTTTGTTCAGGGCTCTGTTCTCGTTTCTTCTTTCCCTTCTTGTCCTTTGCGCTGTTAAGCACTTTCTTTGTCTACCATACAGCACCAACCAG
The DNA here is from genome assembly GCF_043290135.1 of Rhipicephalus microplus. NCBI lineage: Eukaryota > Metazoa > Arthropoda > Arachnida > Ixodida > Ixodidae > Rhipicephalus > Rhipicephalus microplus. The sequence continues at coordinate 3,364,264 of NC_134702.1, read as the reverse complement.
TCGTATCAAGCACATTGTTAGTCTTGGAGGCGTATGTGCCAGTGAAATCGCACTAATATTACTGCGCTTCAAACACTTTACACATGAACTTGTACTTAACATGTAGACAAATTTTGGTATCGAAGCAATGAGCAGTACTTTTAAATTACCTTCCCACAAAACCACACTGAAACGACATTCCAGTAAGTTCAGAAGGCAACTACGTGACCGAAAATTTTTTTCTTTTGAAATTATTTTACTGTTTCACTGTTTTCAATGCAGTAAATCATCACAATTTTTTTAATACATTTGAGATGGTCGCTAAAATAGCTGGGATGCTTGGCGTGGATTGACCCATTAGTGCATCAACCTTTTAAGGTGGCGACATCTAGGCCATCCCCAGTTTTTCATACAACTGTAATATTATGCATTGTACACAGTTTTCTAGATGCACTGCTGTTGATCTGATGGCAAACTGATACTTATATTGAAAATATAAATAGGTATATAGGACACATAGCTTGAGATGAAGCCTTTCCCATCAGAGGAATGTTCCTAAAATGTACAAGATATTTGGTGCACCCTATGAGTAGCGTCCACCACTGCTGCGACCCTTTGAGTGAGGTCGTGAGCCCGGAACAGCTGCTTTCAGATTGTGATGAAGAGTGCACTGCATTGTCAGCACCCAGTCCATCGTAGAAGACGTAGTGTGCTTTCCTTTCAACATTCTGCATGTAAGAGATGCACAACATTCAACTAAGCATTTAAAAAATACTGGGAACAATCAGAACCTCATTACGATGTGTCATATAATAAAAAGCTCCAGCTTCTTCACTTTCAGCTTTACCACTATTCACTCTTACGTTTACAAGCATCTGTGCACATTAGAGTACGAATGCAAGTTCCATGTTTGAGTATGGTTTTTTCACCACCGTGGTGGTGGTGAAAAAGTGCTTCTCTCTTGAATCATGCACCTACCAAGAAGCTTGAAATATACTGGGAAGCTCAAATTTCAGCGTTTATACCAAGTTTTCTTGCTAAGCTAGAATACCCTAACCAATAGGCCACTACAATGGTTGATACAAAAAATTATATAAACCCATTCAGACAGAAAAGTAGCAATATTTATCATTTACTTTGAAGGATCGTTGTGTAGACATGTACACATCACAGATGTACAATCTACTGTGTGAAAATAGTGTAAAAAATCGAGCAAGCCCCAATATGGAAGGATCAACAGCACTTACAATATGACAACTGCTGCTGGAAAAACAGCACTGTGTATTTGTGAAAGCTCACCTCTAAATTTCTTCTCCAGTTACATAAATTTGGTGTACTCGATAATTTTATGTCTTTCACAGGTTGCTTATTGGTCAACAAAATGATTACTTTAGGCCACGAGTAAAACTGACTACTCTCAAGAATAAATAAGACGTGCTAACCCTATTCTTCGAGTGCATGCATAAGCAGCTCATTCGCAGCTGAATTTTTTTAATTCATAAAAACAGCCATGCAACAGATAATGTATCACAAGTAAGTTAAATATATGCTCAATAAGCTCTGAACTGTTGGACCATAAATATGTGTAATTTAAAAAATGCACGACATATTGGAGAAGTAGCTAACAGGAATATATGCATGGAGGGCTTATTAGTTGGATCAGTGTCCTTACATTCGTAAGGATGAAACCTGCACAGACAAAATGCATGAAACAGACAAGAGCTGTTAGGTCTGCCTGCTTTCATTTACAGCCACCTGTGTCGCCATCCTCATTTTGTTTTTCGCGAGCGTGTTCTTTAGTGGCTAACTATGGCTACACCATTATCATCTGTGCTGTATCAGTCTAACTGAAAGTTTTGTGTGCGTGTTTGTTGGTACACTTTGGCTAAGCTTTCATATGTAACCACATCGCAAAACCCTACACCAAAATATACAGAAATATTCTATTCTATATTATTCCATGTGCCGCAGTACAATGGTGCAAGAATGCAAAAAGATGTGTGCAATTGAGTGTGGCTGTTCAATCCTTTATTAAAGCAGATCAATATTTCTATATCCTGATTATTTACGATATACTAGTATAAATATAAACAAACCTCGCAAGGCATAAAAAGCGCGAATCACTGATTAACAAGGTACATATAAATTATTTGGTTAGCTGCACGATTTTTAACAAAACAAGTCATGCCGCTGCAAAGCGCAGGCATCAAAGGCGTACTGATACAAAGTTTAAGTATTTTTCAATTGTTGCTTTAAATAGCGTATTTAATCGCATTAAAAACGCACCCCTATCTTCAGTCATTGAAATCTGGATTTTTTTTTTCTCCCGCGTAATAAACGCGCCCCATTTGTCCACTGCAGTCTCGCTAACTGACAACTGGCGCCTCTTTTACCGTTGATCTGCTTCGCTTTTATTATTATTATTATTATGCCATTTCTTTCGCCCACCTCGGCTCGCCCAGCCCCCCCCCCCCCCCCCTTCGTTTTCTCACCCGCTGCCGAATGCCGTAAGGTTTATCTGCGCGGGGCACATCCCCCCCGTTTTCTTTAACCATGCCCCAAAGCGAGGTTCACGAACACTGCGACTGTTGAGACATCGCAGCTGATAAGCAGGCAGCGAGCGGAGGTCACGAAGCTACCGACGCCATGAGACGGTTGCTTCCTGCAATTACGAGTATCGCGGGCAAATCGGGAGTTGGCAGGCAGGCACGCACTTCTGCACTTCGTTGTTCGCATACACGAAAGCTTACCTTTTCAGCAATAGCACGAAATCCAAAAGCGTTCTCCATGTAGCTCCCAGCGTACAGGCCGTTGATTGCTTGATCGGAAACGCTCTGCTTGCGGCGGGCACAAGCTTCAACGAAAGCCGTTGACAGAGGACACACACTCCGCCGCACCGAAGTTGTTCTGTACTAGCCGACACGCCACAGATTGCAGTGACACGTACTGTATCTACTGTAAGCACAAGTTAAACTGTGCAAGCCGTATAAGTACGCGTCCCTGACAAAGCAAGTGAATAGTAAAATAATAAACCACCGTCAGCCTGCCGCAAACACGCACACGACATGTTAGCACCCAATTCAAAGTCTGCCTGTTGACGATGGCGATGCGCAGTTGCCCCGAGACCTCAAAACCGAAACCGAAACTGAAACACATAGCATACCGTTTTATGATATAATTTCCAAGCTATGTCAAGCCTCCAAGATATAGTGTAATATTTCATGCTTGACAACATATTTACTTGCTAGCAGAGCTTCAAAGTCTTTTTTTTTGCCACTGATGTGTGCAGGTGGCAAATGCGTAGCCTTCGTAATGTACATTTTTTTTCCCGGGTGAGGCGTTATTGTGGCGTTGTTTCGACATTTCAGAGTCAAAATTTGTTACTTGCGGAACATAGATATAAATAAAAAGTTAGGTAAGGGTGGCAGGAGGTTGTTCCATATTTGACACATCTCCCACCCTTTCTTATGTTCGTTTGAGGAGATAATTTTTAATTCAAAATGGGGCAAATCTAGAACCGAAACAAGCTCAACTAACGCTGCCTTGACATATACATACTATCAACGTTCTTCTAGAACAGTAATATTTATAAATAATGTTTTAATATTACTGTTTTAGAGGAAACGTGAACGTATGTATGAGCCAATTGAGTGTCATTTGAGCTACTTTCGGGTCAGGATTTGGCCCATTTCGCAAAAAAAGAAAAAGAAAGCTTGCGATTCGGATCCGCACGTATGCAACTACAGGCAAAAATTTACATACAAATTGCGCCAGGCCCCTTTTTTCCTCTTTCTGTTCCCTTGCACGCATAAATCCTAGCAACACCCCTGCTGTGCTATTAGCTTCTTTTAAATAACACTCTGCCAATCAGCAAGAACCGGGGGCTTTGCTTTTTTTACCGACAAAGTATGAAGGACGCTTGCTTTTATTTCAAGTCTTAAATTTTGTGTGAGCATACCAATGTGCGATTATCAGTGCATTGTAACGCGACAGTAACAACTGTCAATTACAATGCTGCAATTAGTCAACTACTCTCCATCTTTGTGGCACGAGTACAATGCGCTAGTGTTGTCTACGATCGTTCACGTGTATATTATACGACGCGCGAGCGTGCATTTCAAGTAAATATAAAAAGAGCACTAAGTGCCCACAGAGTGGTGCGACCCATTGGAAGAGTTCACCCGTGCTTAGCGTATGTGCGCCAAGCTTGTCCTGCGGCGCAGCATGCGTGCACAGCAGCTGCATTTGAGTAAGCTTAGCCTGTTAATTGCAAGCATGCCTAGTTCCGTGGCAATGCGAATACTACAAACATTCAATTTGAACTGACCCATGTTCATAGATCTAAATATAACTCACTGAATAAATCAGGGACCCGTGTATTGATGCGAAGTACTTCAGTGTGAGGAAATATATGGACCCCCATTGTGAAAAAATTGGCCCCGTATTTCTATGTTTCTGCAAATGTCGTCAAAAGACGATAGTCTTGCGTGTGGAGAGAGTGAAGAGGACATTTATTTGGTGTTCTGCGCAAGAAAGTCGGTGAGTGGTATTCTGTAGGCACTGCGTTTGAGTGCCTCGAGCGTACAGCTAAGGCGAAAAAGAACATCAAATCATGTCGCACGTGAGACATGAGCGCCATCTGGCAGTCTTCCTAGAAAACAAAGCGTGTGGCTTTGATAGGGTTGTGCCCGCCCATCTCAGAGGTGATAAGGTGTAGAACGCAAGGCGACGGGTAGATTCCACCACCTTAGCAAAGCGTTGGAAACACTCCCTGTTCCGTGCAAGCATTGCATGGTCAGCGCAGCGTGATAAGCGCTACGGCCCTTAATATTACTAATGTATGCTTTTTCTAGTAAAAGACGCACATGCAGAATAAATACGTGTTGTTATGGTGCCACAGACATGCGCAATCATGGCTTTTTAATTGACGATTGCACAAGCATGAACGCTCAATCTTGAGCAACACTGGTGGGCGCTGCGGATGAGGTCGGCCATTTCAAGTACCAGATGCCGTATAGAGTGGACAAACCGACAAATGTACAGACAGACAGACAGACAGACAGACAGACAGACAGACAGACAGACAGACAGACAGACAGACAGACAGACAGACAGACAGACAGACAGACAGACAGACAGGCAGACAGACAGACAGGCAGGCAGGCAGGCAGGCAGGCAGGCAGGCAGGCAGGTAGGCAGGCAGGCAGACCAAAATCTTTGCGTTGAAGGTCCCCAAAAAAGACTATCCTCTTTACTAAGTCAGGACCTCTGGTACAAAAAACTTAGTGTGATTTCAAATGAGAAAGCGCGCACGATAGCCCGTCGAAAACCGTGTGTAATCGTTTCATGTTATGTTTAAGTGCAACATAATCTCTTTTACTGATGTCTCTGTGAGGATTAGGGAAGAATGGACATAAGCAGCAGCAAAAGATTTTTAGTAGGAATCCCAAAAAGTTAACCCATGAATTAAGTCATTGAACATGTGAGGAATCTTCTGAATATAATAAATAGGGGGTGGTTTAATAAATATAATACTTAGCACGATATATTTTGGCGAATGAATTATGGGAAATGAAAACGAATGCCGCAACATCGATCTTTTCACCAGACTTTTTGCATGCGGTTTATTGCATCCGTTGAGATGTGATATGTATTGATGCTCTAAACTATATACATATATGATAAGTGTAACGTTCAAGGAAACACCCTTGGGTGTAATTTGCTAATATATACCTATAATACACCTAAAAATGAGAAATGGGCGTACAAAAGGTGGAGTTGCAGAACTTACACCCATGCGGATAAGTTTGGCAGAAATAATAGGTGTAAGATGGGTGATTTATTCAAAAATCCACCCTTAAGGGTGTGAAATGATTTGCAGTGTAGTGCAACGCGTACACCCAGAAAGCAGCCATGCAGTCAGACTGGAGCTTTCGTCGCCAGATGGGGTGGTATAAGGAAGTCCATTTGGCGCAAGATTGCTAACCCGCAATCCCGACATAACTGCATCTTCCACCTCGTAAATGTAAACGGACTGCGCACCTTTCCGTACCGTTTCATAGCGCAAAATCGCGACGCATCCTCCGTACTCGAAGGGAACAAAGAAAACTAGCGCTTTGAAGGCCGTGTCGACGATGGTCGCCTTATTCGTCGCAGTGACACTCCACCTTATCATGTAAATGTGTGTGGCTAACTTTGCGCCCCCCCCCCTGCCCTCGTGCTTATAACGGTCGTACTACCATTGCCGTGCAATGCGATTATTATAAGGAACCCTGAAAACACATTCCGGAGCCCATTATATATCTGGACATCACTTCTCATTCGGCGGCCATTGAGAATGCCGATACTTACTTGCCGATGTTACAGGTGGAACTATTTCTCCAGTTTTATGAACATTTTCGCCATGTGAACTTTAGCGTGAACACTGTAAGGCGGAATAAGGAAATCTTTGTTTATGTCTTAATTAGCTTCATGACAGTTCGCGACGATTACCACGTATCGAGTAATCACGATTACCATGCAACAGCCTTAGATGCCTCAGAAACGTCAACACGATCGATTAAGAACAGTAGACAGCACGTCACACACTCCACTCAAGTAAGTACCATTCGAGTCTGGCGAGGAAGGACCCTTCGCTCAATTGCCTCCCGAACAAAACTTGCCAGCGTGACTGTTCGGAAGGAAGTAATCTCTATGGCAGACTTACCAGGCTTAAGAATTACCAGCGGCTGACCTTTCACTTTGCCGTCCTACCAGGGCTCGCTGTACGCTCAGGTAGAACAGTGGTCAAAGCGAAAATCAAGGGTTCGATCCCAGCCGCGGCAATAGCATTCCGGTGGAATGTGTGTATTGTGCGATGTCAGCACACCTTAAAAAACTCCCGAAGGTCGAAGTTTGCGGATCTCTGCACATAGGAGTCGTAATTTTGGTTATGCCAGGACTCGTTGTAGAAGGAGCGCGCAATGAGCTCTTTTATCAAAGTAAGATCTGTCATCGTGGCCTGGCGCTGCGGTAGGCTACGCACGTTTGCTGGTTGCTTCATGATCTCTAGTAAAAAGAAAGACGGGACCAAGAAAAGGAACAGCGCCGTGGTCGTCCCGCCTTTGAGCGCAGTTTTCTTTTTTCCTACTGGATACGACCTGTAAAATAGAGCGAAAGCCGCACCAAGTTTTTTTGCCGTGAACGGTGTATCCACGTCTGAATACCCCGAGTTTGGAATATTGTTTCAAGTATGCATGCCTAAATGTGTACGTTGATTAGCCAGCAATGGTAGCGCAATCGACGCTGGCAGCTGTGTGGCGACCTTGAACAGAGAGTTCCGTTTCGAAACGGAATGTAGGCGTCGCACAGCAGTTCTCCGTATTTCAGACAAAGCAGAATCCAACGACGCAAAACATATCATCCATCACTAATTGATCGATGTGGCTTTGTATCTTCTGTATGTTGGTGGGTCTTTCGGCACGACGACAGGCTGCACCAAGTCCTTCCAATTCTAGGATAAACTCCTCGTAGAGCATATCAATGTGCCGTCGGCGCAGTTTCCTCAATACCTCGCTCAAGTCCACTGGAGAGGCCTTCCTGACAAGCATCCTCAATCTGAGCTTTAAAACATACACTCCAATATATTCCTCGTGTCGTGGTAGACGAATGTGTAGAGTGAGGTTGTATAAATACCGTTGCTCCACATTTGCAAATGTTAGAACAGCATTAAGTTGATGAATTTTTCATTCAAGTTGTATAGCGCCTATCATCAGTCTGTCTTGTGTCTACAAAGAGGCCTTAGTTCCACGCATTGCACGGGAGGCGCGTAGTCGCAATACTGAGTTCTTGGTACGGCCGCATTGACCCACTGAATTCCTCCTCGACCGCTCGGCGCTGCTATTGCACGCGAGCACCGGCCGGACGATCCTTAGCTTCGAAGAGGCCGCTACAGCCGTACTCTGCGGGGATATCACTGAGGTACCCTGCGCTTTCAAAGGATTCACGCCACTTTCAAATGTCTCCCGCACTCCCTTTTCACCGTCGTCCTGCAGGCGTGCAAGATAATCGGCGTTCAAGAAAAATTTGCCCTGCAGGCGAGGGGTCGCTCTTCCTGCTCTGCACTTCAGTAGTTCTTGTTAAGGTCGGGACAAAAATGCCCCGACTGTGAGCTTCTTACGAGAAACTTCCCCAGCTGAGTATTGCAGTGTCTTTTCCTCCCACGGCGGCCTCCCCTTGGAAGAAACAAGCACACATGAGAAGAATTAAGTAAAACTCCCTGCACTGCCCCGCTTAACAGGTGAACGCGATAGGTTAGTGTATTTTGGTTTGTGACGCCGCGCGAAAGACGCAGTAGAAAAAATACATTCATCCTACAGAATAGCAAAATATGTACGTGCTTATAATGATACTAATCAGGACATAGTTGACAATATGAGTCCACTACTGCATTTTTTCCTATATTCGCGCGTTTTCGAACAAGCCGTGACGGCAGGTGGCGTTGGAAGTGAGCCTTGCGTATTCTGGAGTGAAAATCGGTGGCTGCGCAGGCCACCAACATGACCAAAGAGTCGCGCTTGAATATATTGAGAGGTATTGTCTGGTGCTTTTGATAACAACCGATAGAGAAATGTCCTCAGGTTAAACAATAATGGAAGGGTTCAAGCATATAGGTCCGCGACTTGCTTGCCTTCTTTCCACACATGTTACAGCAAGACTGGAGCCCAATACACATCAATGAGCTAGCTGCGTCATACAGGGCCCCTTCAAAAGTTTTGTCATGCCGTGTACACCGTGGCCTGGGAACTTGTGACGTACCCTGTACGCTGATGCAACAGTACTTTTCTGCGGACAGCTATCGTTGTGTCTCTCAGTATATAGTGCCTAGAATGTATACTTTCTGGGACCAACGCGTGCGAGATAAAGTGGGCGCTTCTCTTTTAGGATTTGCCCTGGCAGAATCCGTTTCGGGATGATGAGCCAATGTCCTTGGCACGATGCCGACCGAGCGGCGCGCAATTGGTCTCCATCACTGCGCGGCAGATAACTTCCGCGGATAACGCGTTAAATGTTTTTTCGGCTTCCGAAACACTCGCGAAGGACGGTGAGTCACCTATCTTCCTTGGCGCCCGTCCATTATCCGAGGAAAGGCCAACACCCCACGTTTTCCCTCCTTTATTACTGCACGCCGCCAGTGTTGCGCGAGCTGTTATCGCGCTCGCTGCCGCGCAACGAGCTTGAGAGAATGGGGACGAGATGCAAGGACGCTTTCTCCTTCCAAACCCTGGGAAGGCGCACTCGGTTGTGTCCTGTTAATACACTAGAAGGAACTCAGGCGCTATGGGAGCCGCAGCGCGTGGCATGATTTGCCGAATCTTCGTACTTTACGTTCCGTTTGACTTCGCATGGCTTGAAGCTGAAAATACTACCCTAGTAGCAGTTACAACGTAACTACGGAAACAAGAAACAATGGCAGGAAAGAGCACTGACTTTCAACGGCGATTTGATAGCGGAGTGGTGTGCGTGTATAGGTGAAAAATGGACATGCGGAGAAGGGTGTAGTTAACAACCACTGCAATACAATGTGAACAAAACTCTTGTCACTTGTTGGTTCAGTTGGAAACCAGTCCACGGCTTAAAAATTATCGAGATACGCCTTCTTTTTTTTTTTTTTTTGCAATAGCGCAACTGATAGGGAACTTACACACGTATACCGTCAAAGTTACTTATGTGATAGGCCTCAATTATCCCATGCGTGGCCTGCGAGGGGTGCTTGCCTATTACCTAGCATCGCCCAAAGAGGGACACGCAGCCGCAGTCACGCACAACGTTTAGAGATACTTTGGTCTGACAACCCATCTGGCGTGCGAGAAGCTCGCTGTTTGCATGGAATGCAAGCGTGCGGCTTCGGCTTTATCGTTCTTTTTTAGTCCTTCCGTGGTGAGTTTCGACTGACGTGATGCAGATTCTTTAGAAAATGAGTCAATGAGACGTTCTGACAAGGTTCCAGTTGTTATTATACAGTGCCACGAACAAGTCCGCCTCTGTTGATGCAGCATATTCACAGCACCGACTTTATGCTCGAACAATGCGCAGTATTTTCAGGTCTTGCTTTTAAAGAAAGAGCAACAACCCTTTGAGAACATATTGAATATCTTTCTCTCTCTTGAGATGTATTCATCCGCTTTATGACAACATTTCTTCACGCCACGCCGTCGTATCGTCTACAGCTCTTGCATGAAGCCGTTTGATCGAGTGTAGTGGTTCGTCTTTATTTCACAGCACTGACGGCTTTTGTTAATTGCACACTAACTGTTGTATAAATTGTTCCTCAACTCTGGAGGAGGGACAGTATCTTACTCGCTCGTTTGTTTTTACAGGTGTGCACTTGATACAGCCCTTACACCAAACGACGCTGACGTGCCTGCGCGTCCCTTTTTAGTCTTCTTTTTTTTTGCGATACTTGAGTGACTCTCGTGCCGTGGTACTTCGACCTGCGATATAGAGAAATATTACGTGGGGCTGTTTATCGGGAAAGTATTGTCATCGTTCGAATAGTTGTAGGCTGCGTACCTTCCGTTCATAGCCGAGCAAGTTGAGCATCGGTGTCGAAGTCGTTGCGGCTCGTTCGCCTGAGAGGAAGTGCTCTGAACATACCCAAGTACCCACAAAAACTACACAGTTTTTCTTGTTTAAGTTTGCTTGCAATACAAGCCGCTGCTCATCGTCAACAAGAAAACGATGCAACTTGAGTCCACAGTCACAAAAACTTCACGTTTGGTGATGCACATGGCATATTTCTTCCGACAGCAGTTTCCCTTTTCTGTAGTTGTTACTGCACCCCAAAACAGCGCAGTGGTTGCTTGAAGGCCAATTATTGGCCGTCATATCAACGAGAAAAAAACAATATCCACTGGATGGCCTAATACACGGCAAATTACTCGATAACGCCACATATACCAGCATCAACACATATACTCACAGCAGTCGCCCGCATACCAGAGAGGAGGAAAGCGTTGGTTTTTCTGTGAAGAGGGGGAAACCCTTGAAATGATTATTTTAGCGGCGAAACTCCTTAAGCCGTGGGTCTGTACATCCTCTGAGGTACGTAGTAGTAGTAGTAGGCAGTCACTTCTAGTTTAGTTATTGCAGTGTTCACTAGATTACGGTAGATTACGATTACGATGCGAGATGTTAGAAAACTAGGTGGCGGTACTTGGAGTGTTCACTATATAGCGGTACTTGTAGCTGATAATGAAGTATGCGGGATGTTATAATAGGAATGATGTCACATAAGGCACGTCTCATTGGTGGGAGACAATCGTTCGATTTAGTGCGGCGACGTACGCTAGGGCTAGCGTTGTAATAAAATTCGTTCGCTGTTGGCGCGCCGTGAAGATGCGCGACACCGCTACAAAGATCCTGCCGTACGAGAGCGGGAGGCCCAAGCGGCACGGCATACACACACAGCGTTTCTCACGTCTCTAAATGATGATCGACTCGGTGAATTACTCGGAAGATTCACGGTTTGCCGATGATTCCCTCAGGAGCTTCGCCTACTCATCATTCACCCCGTTGTCACAAAACGAGCGCTCAAAAAGGGCGCGCCGCCAAATTCTCGCGACGAAGCAGGAGTTACGCCGCGAGGTCAACGATAAAAAAAGAAAACAAGCATCCAAGGACTCCCCGGGCGCGCGTCCCTCTCCCCTCGGAAGCGTAGGTTCGCCAACGAACTTCCTCGCATCGGTGGCCGAGCAAGCCCTAGAAAGTTCTCGATGGAAAGGGGCGTGGTGATGCAGGGTTGCGTCATCTTTCGCGGACGGCCCTCGTACCGTCTCGCCCTTTCCCCCAGCCTTCGCTGCGGATCGCGCCGACGAAATGATGAGAATTTTCTGGAATCTCGTGCGGAAGGTATTTAATCGAGCAGCCGAGATGGGAGATCAGGAGAAGAAGGAAGTTAGATTGATTGATTTGTGGGGTTTAACGTCCCAAAACCACCAAGAAGGAAGTTAGCGCCAGTGTGCGTGGGGTATTCCGCCGCGTCTGTCGGTGAAGGTTTTGTCCTTAGTGACAAAGCAGGAGAAGAAGAAAGTATGCGCCAGAGTGCGTAGGGTGTTCCGCCTTGTGGGCGAAGCCTTTTGTCTTCCGTGACAAAGGGGGAGAAGAAGAGGATTTCCACCTGAGGGGTGAAGACTCGAGCTACAGGCAAAAGTGTGTGTCTACCACTATCGAGCGAAGACGCGTGGCAACAGCTGCGTGTCAGCGTGTGTGAAGCCGACGTGTTTCCGGCGAAGAAGTTTGGAGCCTGGAGAGCGGCCAAGTGAAGACGCGAGGTTTCCTAGAAGAGAAACTTCGGGGGCAGCGGAACGACAACAACGCTGGACTTTGAGTGAGTGATTCTCGGAAGAGTATCATTCAGACTTTTGTTCCAAGAACTTTGGACTGAATAAGTTTTCTAACTCTTTAGTCTTTAAGTGTCTTGGTTGTTCGATGCATGCGACTGCATTGTAGTGTGTATTGTTGTCTGTGTCCATTGTTTCGAGTGTGGCTGATTGTACTGTGTAGTACATTGTTTGATTGGTGACATATGGTATTCAACTATTGTCGAGTGTGCATACTTGTGTATCGTCTTGATCTGCCATAGTTGAGAATATAATTTTGTTTTGTTTTTCAACTCTCGGCTCTGACTTGTTCTTTGGGCCACAGCCGGCGTCCGCTGGTGCGCCAAATAGGACCACTTCTAAATTTTCCACGCTTTCGTGGTGCGGTTCGGGGGGCCGATACTTCGGCCCTTGGAATTAGCGCGGCGATCGCCTCCCTAATTAACGGGAGCTGTGACACCCGTGGATATGCTGCGATTCCTTTTTTTTTCGCTTTCTATACCATTGCGAGAAAAATATTGGGGGAGGGGGGGGGCGGTGTGCCAACCCTTGGCTACGCCCCAGCCTCGAGGGTCAGCACTAATGCGCCGTGGGTGCAAACCCGTCTAGCATCGCGGCTGGCGGAGGGGGAGAGCACCGGTGTAGCTTGGGTGCGGGAACTGCTGATGTGAGGTCCGTTTGATTCACCTGCACCACATGAACCAGTTCACGAGGTGCTGCACCTTGCCACTTGTTTCAGCGGTGTAGCATTGATGACCTCTGAACCCTGCCATTCGTTTCAAAAGGTGCAGAAGAAATGCAGCGCTGGTTCACGATTTTCCTGCACCTTCTACGGTGCCGGCTTTGTGCCGCCGCGCGCGCAGCTGAGCAGACGACGTAGCACTTTGGCGTAGGCGCCGTACCTGCCTCTCCTAACGCGATGTGTTTTGCCAAGATGTTTGCGCCTAATAAACTGTACGCATGTGTGGTTTGCCATCGATCGGTGTTGGCTGAACGGTATAAACTAAGTGAACAGAGATAAGACCTGCACCTTGTCGGCACATCGTCATTCGTTTAGGGTGTCGCACTGCGCCTGCACCATTTTTGATGTAAAGAATAAATGGCACCCCCCCCCAAAAAAAAACGCGATATCGTCTGCATAAATGTACAAACTGATATCTTGATCAGTGGGAATAGAGCTCATCAGAACATTGAATAATACATGAGATAGGACAGCCCCCTCAGAAAGTCTGAGTTTCTGTTTTAATTTAGATGAGCAGCATCCATCTTTTACGTAATAAAATTTTCTTGATTTTACAAATTCTGCTAACCACACAATCACATATCGCGGAATATTTAATTCCTGTTGCACATTCAGTGAAATTGAACGCCCAACGATTTTATAAGCTTCAGCTACGTCAGGTGTTACTAGCACCGCGTAGTGTCGTCTTTTTTGGACAACTGTATTCGGCTCTCAACATCAGCACACACTCACTACAAAAACCAATTTGCTTTGGCTTGTCTGCCATACAAACGTTTCTCTTGTTATTTAAAATTCTCTCTCTAATTTTAATCAAGTGAGCTGTTAGAAATGTGTCTGATATTTTCGATGTTAAATCCTGACCCTTGTTTCTTTTTTTTTATATGGAAACTACTCGGGCTATTTTCCAGTCAAGCGATATCCAGGCATTGTTCAAGGAACAGTTTACAAGATTGAGGACGCCATCAGGTGAAAACTTGAATAAAATTTTAATGAGAGGAATTGTTATACCATCAGGAACAGACGAGGGTAAATTTCTAATCGCGTTTGACACTTCAGACAACGTCACTTTATTTGTTCCAACAATTACCTGTCATAATTTGCTGGAGACGGCAGGAGTTTGCGAGATCCTATATATCACAATAACGCTTTTTTTTTATTTCTAGGTTTGGAAAAAAAAGTCCAAATGCCCCGCCGCGGTGTTCTAGTGGCTAAGGTACTCGGCTGCTGACCCGCAGGTCGCGGGATCGAATCGCGGCTGCGGCGGCTGCATTTTAGATGGGGCGAAAATGCTGTAAGCCCGTGTGCTCAGATTTGGGTGCACGTTAAAGAACCCCAGCTGGTCAAAATTTCAGGACCCTTCCACTACGGCGTCTCTCATAATCATATGGTGGTTTGGGGACGTTAAACTCTACATATCAAAGAAAGTCGAAATGCCAGCCGTTTGAACCAAGCTTCGTATTCCTGTTTTTCACATTTACTTCTAATAACACCCTCTATACTTTCCTTGGTGTCGTAGTCTGTTAAGGTCGACGCTTGGGCAAGTTGGCGGGAACAATTGGAAACTAACGAAACAATAGAGGCAAAGAGAGCTGATTTTCAACTAGTATCATTTCGATAACTAGAGCATATATGCAATGTAAAGTAGAGGGTACTTGACAAAAATAAAGGATGTACAGGTTCCACCATTATTGCTTCATCTTTTTCACATACTTCGACACCACATGTGCCCCGAAAGCCAGCCAGGTAATCATATTCTTGATTTAAAAGCGCTATAGATATTATACTCATCACCTATTTTATGACTTATGTATCAAATGAGCTTCCGTAACTTCGCTAGTTAGCTGAACTCTATGCCTTGCCATCGCTTTGCTCTGATTGAAGCAGGCTGCACACCCATAGTCATGACAATGAATGCCGATGTAAACCAGCACCGTACGTTATGGTGTTCATTTAGGGATTCGCCCATTTGACCAGTATAGCCTTTTCCACACGTCAGTGGGATTAAATAAGCTCAGGAGACGAAACGTGGTTTATGGAACACGCAGGAACCCGTGACTGATCGTGTATGCATTTTGTCTTCAAAATTCAGAATAATTTTTTTTTCTTTGATGGTCATAAGGCGCCCTTTCGCTAGACTTACCTTTCTGAAAGCGGTCACTGTTTATGTGTAAGCACATAATTTTTAGAGCAGAATGTTGTAGTTCTTGCACTAATAGTTTGTTCAAAAACCTATGAAAACACACTATCGAAATTGGTCTGTAGTTTTTCATATTATTTCTGTCACTTCCTTTGAATATAACTGTAATTTTAGTTTGAACCCAGGTTCGTCGAACACTGAACGTTAAAGCCGCGCCCTGCATGTTGTAAAGCAAATCACCACCGATGGCGCTGCACTGCACTTCCCGCATGGCCCGGTCACTGCAGCCATGGCATAGCCGAGCGAAACTGGCATCCATGTCTGCGGCGTAGGTTGAAAAGAATACTTGCACCCTTGGCCACAAGGGGGCCACCTTCGACAATCAGCCAAAGCTGCAGTCTCGATAGAGGGCCTACGACGAGACTCAAGCTAGACCTCTCCTTGGCTCCACGTTTATTTTCTCCCCTTAATTTGTTTATTTTTACGCATATTTTACACGCACGGACACCTACGAACTCGTGTAAGAAAGGGACTCCTGAAAAATAGCTTCTAGCTGCATCGTTTTTCTTTCTCCGAGAAAATCTTTGTACCGGTGTCAATCAGGCGCTTTAATCGCGATCAGGGTGATGCAAATCGTTCTTCTTGATCGCGATCAACTTTATGGCTTCACGGCCCAAGCTAATCCGGTTTGACCTTCGGTTAGATCAAATGCACCAGGTGGTTCTTGCGTGCCGTAAAACATGTCATTGACAAAACTCAGCGTACGATATTTCAATAGAGCCATTTATCGGCAATATGATATTCGTGCAAGAACCACTTGAACGTTAACAACTTTGCTGCCACTACAAAAGTAATTTCATGAATCCAACATTCGGTAGAGTTTTCTTTGCACTTACCTGTATTGCTGTGCGAGAGTCTTCACTTTTATTTTTATGGCCCGTAGCCAGCCGTGCAGTCGCCGCGAAACGGCAAAGATCGTACCCCAGAGTTACACTTCTGGCGCCTCGAGTCTCCCAGTTGCTTCTGTACCAGTGGTCAATCAGAGTGTCTTCATTCGACCACGAAGTGCGCCTGCGCTGCGAGGTAGTCGAACAGCTCCAACTGCTCCGACGGTGCGAAAGTAGAACTCATCGTCTGCTTATCGTCTACTTATTCCATAACTGCATGCAGTCAATACGAATCTCAAAATATGCAATATTATAAATATTTTCCAAATGAAACAGTTTAAAATTTCTTTTAAAAATAAATGTCTAGCTTTTAAAATCTGTTTTTACAAAACTATGCTTGCTTTTCTTCTTTCTCTCGCTTTCAACCAGCTCGGCCGGGAGTGCAGACGACACAAAATCGCGATCTCTACGCCAGATCGCGATAGTCTTGATTCCGATCAGGCCTGTTCGCAATCAAAAGTGACCGTGTAGCAGCACGTAATCCGGATCGTGGTTAATCCGGATCGGTACTGATCGCGATTGAAAATACCGGTATTATCTACGCAGCAAACAAGAATGCAAGATCCGGGCTGCCGCAGTACTTCGGGTGTTCCGAGCTTCACAATATCATTATTGTGTACACGTAGTTCAACGCTAAGATATCGCAAGCTGTTCCGTTCATTTAGAGCAGAACTGTTATACTCCGGCCGTCGGTTGTAATATAGGCGAGCAGAAAACGGTTTTCATCAGGTATCTTCGCTCCCGTGCGCCAATTAGTCGGACTCCGCAGACGTACGAGAGATCGAGTATGGAGAGAGAGACAGAAATTGTTGGCGAAAAAGAAATCGCGACTACTCGAACCCGCGTACCCGCAATCAGACGGTGAGCATCGTAATCACTCATTGCTATCCACGCATAACTGCGCACAACATAGCTTCGTTTAGTATAGTATGCCAAGTGAGGACGGGAGAGAGACAAAAAGACAGATAAAAAGACAAATAGAGAGGAAAGCAGAAAGACGTGAAGTGATAATCAAACAGATGTAATTATAAATGAGGATAGAGATAAGTAAAAAGAGAGGGAAATAGAAAGGAATACATAGAGCGGGAAAGAAAGAAATGAAACAAAGACAGGTCAAAATATAACAAATAAACGCAGAAGAAAATATAAAATAAAGAAATAAAGAAGGTCGCCGAGCATTTCCTCGTTTCCATCAGGCTGATGTGAAGCAAAAAATGACTTGACTTTTGTTCATATGAACCGTACTTTATGGACCTGTTGTAAACGAAAGCGTCTGCGACTGAAGCTAACGTTATAGTAACGTTGTCGACGAGAGAATGGACCATATGGCGGGCCTTTATTTATTTTTCAAACCCTTGCTAAGCTTGCTCATCGCGTGGCGAGTACGCAAACATCTTTTTTTTTTTTTAACTTCTGACTAAGCTTGTTACGCGGCGTCTATACGCTTTGCTTTCTTCCTACTTTCTGCCTGGCACTTCCGTTGAACGCGACTGGTAGAAAGTATGGACGTCAGCAGTGTCATGGTTGGACGTATGAACACTTTCGAAGTACAAAAAATTGCGCCTATAATTGTTGACAGAGACGCTGTACCCGACGCATGTTCTCCGCGTGCGTATACACATGCGGTTTGGCGGCGGCTCAAGCGCGCGCTGATTTCATTGCGGCAGGCGCGTCGCGTTCTTGGTGGGACAGCTATTTCAAAGATACGTTAGTATTCGCAGCGCAGTAATTCCTGGCGGCCACTGTTTTGCAGATTGGCACGCGCGCGGCCCCCCGGCAGCCATGACGACCGGGCTCCTGGAGAAGAAGGGCTCGTCGGCGGCGCCCGGCCAGCAGGCGAACCCCTACCAGGACACATTCCGCAGTTGGGTGGTGGGCGTGGCATGCGCCTGGAACTTCTTCTGGCTGACGCTGGTGAACCGCTCTAGTGGCATCCTCTTCGTGGCCATCCTGGACGTGTTCAACGTGAGCCGCCAGGAGGCCGCCTGGTCTTTCAGCCTCATAGACACGCTGGCCAGCTTCACCAGTGAGCATTTCAAGAGCTCAACTCGGTGATATGCATCCGTTCTATACCTTCCAGCCCCTTGTACCAGAACTGTTAGCAAGCGTATGTGCGATCGTGAATGCGCGCAGGAAGCGTTGAGGTTATCCATTAGGAATGCGTTCAAGCCGACGCGTTTCACGAATGATCGGTTTTATGAGCAGCCGACGATTGCCGTCGCTGCTGTCGTTGAGTGCTACTTCTTCTGCTGGGTGCAATAAGCGCTCAATTCTTACCGGCCTACGTACTTCACCACGACGCGACAATATGCTCAAGATTGGAACTACAATTTACATTGATTTCCTAGCTAAAAATAAAATGTCATTTCAGTTTTAGAAAACTGTTCGCGTAGTGTTCTGGGCGGGTTGCTTTGTCCATATACTGTAGCGCACGAAAACACACGGACAAAGAAAGACACACACGCTTGCAACAATGTGCGTTTTGAAAACATAAGCAGCATCGCTTTTCAACCAACGTCATTACAAGCCCTCTGCGAATGCAGCTACCTTTGCATAGATAGACAAACTCTTTAAAGGAAAAGGCAACCGACCGTGTGGAGACACATTTATCTGCCAACCTATCAATAAATTCAGGCTCGATAATTTCGCGGGTCAGCTGTTACCTGCTGGTTATGATAATTGAACATACCTGAAAAATGGACATGCACGTGCTACGAACATCGTCAATTGTATCCGCTGCAGTGAAAATCGAAGAACCCGCATCTTTTTTCGTTCACGTTGCTAAACGCTCGTCGACGCACCATCCGATTCGACCCACGGAATTCTATCCACATGCTAACTGAACCTTATACACTACTACATCAATGCATTATATAGACTACTTTACCTATGGCATATGGGCGCGGCTATTTTGGGCTGCCGATGTTTCCTTGTTCTTGTAATAATAAGGTCATGAAACATCGTGTATGCACCAACCCAACCGCTTTCATGTGTCTGCGTGTACCGTGACACTTTTTGTTTATTTGTTAAAGGTGCAGAAAATAAAGACCCAGTATGGCAGAATACCTCCGTAAAGGGATCTTGTATTTCTTTTGACACCCGTGCTTCTCCGATGAGGCAGGTCTGCACAAGCTCTGCGATTTTGTGGGAGCCGAAAATAATACTTTCATGCTCGCACGTTGTCCTATCTTTATTTAGCAGATGTCAGCAAACCTGCGAAATTATCGAGGCTGACGTTGTTGATAGGCTGGCAGTAAAAGTATCTCCACACCGTCGGTCGCCCTTTCCCTTGGGATATCTACGTAAAGATAGCTGCAGTTGCAGTACGCTTGTAACACATAAAAAGCTATGCTGCCCATATATATGTGGTTCCCTGTTCTCGACCCTCTTGCAAGGCAGTGCCTGTGTGTGTCACGTCTTTCTCTGTCCATGTGCTACAAAAACCGCGGTAATTTCTTGTACACTCCAAGAAAGTACGTGTGACTCCTTCGGGGTAGTATATGACCGTTTTAGAAAGGAACCACGTTAACTCTCTTTTGCGCGTTCACACGACTCTCTGAAGGAAGTATAGTGACCCCCAAGGAGTGTTGCAGCGACTCTTTCAAAAAGGTTATACGTGGCAAGTTAGAACTTTTTCCTTGGGGTGCTTCAACGCAAATATTTTAGCCTGTCTGCCGTTCGACTTGTCTGCCCACCGTGGCGGTTCAGCTACTAGGCTAACGTTCAACATCTTTGTACTTGTGCTTATTGCCAATTAAAAAGCAAACATATCGCGTATATCTGATGCGCAATATCAACACGTCATTATTTTGTGGTGTGTTTCTTCATGCTAGAAAAGCACAGATAAGTATTTCTAAAGACCGTAGCGTCTATGAATGAAAAGGCGGGTGTTCCTTACGCTTTGCTGAGACGACACGGTGCTGCCACCTAACCGTGGCCTTGCATTCTACAAATTATTGACTCCGATATGGCGCTCGCCTTATCGGAGCTAATGTACAGATACTTCCGTTTTTCCAAGGTTACTACGAGATGAGCTCATGTCTCACGCAGCGCCTTCAGGATCCCATTCATCGATTTTCTCGCGAAGAACATCGTTTTATTCACTCCCTCCAGACGAAACACTATCGTATTTCGGTAATGTTTGCACTGAAACAGATACGCGGCCATTTTTTTTTTTCAGAATGTAGCATGATCGCAAAGATCCAACATGAGTGAGCGTTTATAAGTTTACCATTATTCGTTGGTCACATTAATAGGTGTCGTATACTCAGATTTCTCGCAAAGTTTTATGCGACTGCCAACAAGTCAGATTGATTGATTGATATGTGGGCTTTAACGTCCTAAAGCCACCATATGTATATAAGATTGATTGATATGTGGGGTTTAACGTCCCAAAACCACTATATGATTATGAGAGACGCCGTAGTGGAGGGCTCCGGAAATTTTGACCACCTGGGGTTCTTTAACGTGCACCCAAGTCTGAGCACACGGGCCTACAACATTTCCGCCTCCATCGGAAATGCAGCCGCCGCAGCCGGGATATGAACCCGCGACCTGCGGGTCAGCAGCCGAGTGCCTTAGCCACTAGACCACCGCGGCGGGGCCATATGTATATAAGAGACGCCGTAGTGGAGGGCTCTGGAAATTTCGACCACCTGGGGTTCTTTAACGTGCACCCAAATCTGAGCACACGGGCTGCGCCTTCTATGAAAATGCAGTCGCCGCAGCCGGCATTCGATCCCGCGACCTGTGAATCAGCAGCCGCGTACCTTAGCCACTACACCACCGCGGCGGGGCGCAAACAAATCAGGTTTTCGCTGGTTAGAATCGACTCATTCTGTAACTAAGATAGGCATGACTATTCCGAGCTTACTTTTATGCCACGTAAGTGTCACGTCACTCTGTATAATGACGCACTTCTGCGAGAGCGTACTAGAAAAAAAAATACATTTGTTGCGAGTCATCAGGAGTGATCGGGCGCACTGCACGTGGCCAGCAGCTAAGCACATTGGGGCGGTTGATTGTCATGTCTTTTGTGTCCCGTTTTGTGCGCTGTTCTGCCGCAAATGTTCATGAACTCAGCTAAGAAGCCTCGTAAACTAAGCATCCTTTAAAAAATAAGGTACTAAAAGATAGCGTTAGTTGCGTGCGCATGCTATTTTCGTAATCTAACCAAGAGGGCAGCGTTAGGCAATGCATCATTTCCCATCCAAGAGAGTAGCGTATGACGCATGTCCAGTGGCCACAAACGCTGACGCAGTTTACGTATCCTATTCTAGAGCTGCCTATTGTTTGTTTATGCGTAGTTCTTTAATTTTGTCCTCATTTTACCAAGAGTTTGGAACAAAAGTGTTTTGCGCCGTGATGCGTACCTTAAAGAGACATGTTCTCCTACGCAGTCATTGTGTGCAGCGTGGTGTACAAGGTGGTGGACACGCGAGAGCTGTCCATCATAGGATCGCTCATAGTGTCCGGAGCCTGCATGCTCTGCTTCCTGGCCTTTCGGGTCCAGGTAATTACAGTCGTTCTGGGAACCATCATAGGTTTGTCACACTTCTTCTTCTTCGCGCTTACCATGTGTACCACCATGCATGTATCATTTAAAAGGCCGCTTATAAGGAAACAGGCAACACATAATTGAAAGCGTACATTTTAATTAATTGAAAGCGTACCACTGGCGGTTGCCGGGCCTACTAGAAATAAATCGTCAACAGAAAATTTCTTTCATGACATCCCGTATCAGAGAGGAAAGACGAGAAATCGAAAAGAGGATGGTTCCTCCCTTCTTTCCCTCTTCGCATGTGCAAGCGGAATGCGCTCGTGCCTTGTTTCATGTCCGCTGGCCGCTTGGGCAATGCGGCCATGAAATTTTGTTAACCTATTTTTTTTTATTTTGCTCCCGTTTTCTGAAGAGGCGAAACTATTTATTGCACGTTTTGTACAGACGTAGTGAGAAAGTGTCAATCTATAAAAGCAGTTTTATTTACAACTGGGACACGGACATAATGAGCAAACGTTCTGTTGCAGGAATCCAAGTCCGCAAACGTCGGCTCGAGCACACAAAGCCCTGTTTACGGATTCCTTTCACTAGTTCGTCATATCTCGCACATTTGTTTCGTTTGACGCCATTCGGAAAAAGCTGGATAAACATCACACCGAGTTCTGTTGAGCCAAAGGGTGCTTGGGTCCACCTGCCTAAAGTCACGCACGTCGCGTCACCACATATCGCCGTGTATTGTAGGGCATATTAAAATGAATGATTAGAAGCCGATTGTATGATACTCGCTTAGGTATCTGTTGCACCGCCTTCGCGCAGGCATTGGCCAAGGCATGATGTACTTCTGCAACACGATCGTGATCAACCAGTACTTCAAGCGACACCGAGCATCGGGCAACGGCATCTACTTCGCAGGAGGCACGCTCAGCTCGTTCTTCTTCCCGCCCATGCTCTTCAGCATCATCAACACGTACGGGCTGCGAACCACGCTCCTCTTCCTGGGCGCCATCTCGCTGAACGCCATCCCGGGCTCGATGCTGCTCGAGTCGCCGTACAGCCGCATGCGGCGCATCGACCGCCACAAGAAGCTGCGGCTCGTCGCCGTCGACAACGAGTGCACGCCCGAGAAGATCAAGTTGCCCGTGGAGCGCGCCGGCAACAGCAACGTCGAGGAGAAGCTCGAGCGCTGGTTCCGCAGCCAGCTGGCCGTGTTCGCGTTCCTGCGGCGGCCCATCTTCTACGTGATCGTCTTCACGGGCATCACCTTCTCCTTCTCGTTCGTCGTGTTCCCGGTGACCATCGTGGACTTCGCCATCAGCCGCGGCGTGGCCAGGCATCGCGCCGCCCTGCTGCTCACCAGCTTCTCGACGGGCGACCTGGTGGGCCGCCTGTTCAGTGGCGTGCTAACCGACCGCAAGCTGCTGCGCAAGGACCACATGATGGTGCTTACGTACGCCGTCTGGAGTGCCGCCTTCTTCGCGCTGCCCGTGTGCAACAGCTACGAGCTCACTTTCGCCGTCACGGTGGCACTGGGCATGGCCGTCGGCAGCGGAGGCATCTTCAACACGGTGCTGCTGGCAGACTACCTGGGCGTGCGGGTCATGCCAACAACGTTCGCCATGTACCGCATGGTGCTGGGCATCATCTCTCTCATCCGGCCTTTCTTCATCGGTGAGTTAGCAGGACTCATTGTATCGTGTGTAAACAGGCCCGCAGAAGAAAAAAAAAAAGCATTCGTGTCGACGGTGGGGTGAACATGAACGGCATCCCTCCGAAGGATCGGTTAATGCTCGGTTTCGGTGATGTGATGAAAACAGGCACATTCAGTGAGACAGTGTAGAAAATCAAGAGATATAGATAACTGTACATGGTTCAGTGAGAACAATCACGTGATAATATAAGAAACATGTCACGCGGCGTGACCAACAAGAATAAAGAAAACACTCATAGGTGTGCGCAGGGTCAATGCGCAAGAGAGAGAGGGCACCCCCTGGCGCTGTGGGAATGCCTACAGCCCCATTCTTAACACACGATGTGTGAAGCGAATGAGCATTAGTGGGAGACATCAAGAACCCGACATCTGGTCCGGGCGTTAGAATCAAGTACGATCCATTCAGAAGGAGCTTGAATGTACTTTCAGAATGCCATGTTGTACCGCCAATATGTATATAGCCGAGACAAGTGCACAGCAAATATTCTGAACCGATGATCGCATTGCAGTGCCATGAATAGGTATAGAATACTGCCGATTCCATGCATTACACGTGTCATTGCACGGCGCTTTTGTAAAGCAGCCATCACCTGCTCCACATTCTCTGGTTTCACACCATTTGTTTTTCAAGAGAGGCATCGCCTCTCATCAGTAACAACAACTTCGCGTTCACTGTGACCTAGGGTAAACGTGGTAGCTTTCGCTGAAGAGGTACTGACATAAATGAAGAAATGAAAGCGCGGTAATCGTTCTAACACTTGCCTAAACAAAGCGCCATAGCTTACCTTCTGCGCCGGGCAGCCGCAATCCACCACCGCAGTTGCTTCTGCTCATGAAAAAGCACAGAAAACTTGTAAAAGTGCGTTCCTGGCCAGTTCTTGTATGTGTTTCAGCAGCCAAAAACGCTGTAGTCATTTCTCAACATCACCGAAGGCTGAAATAACCATCAAATCAGGACAAAAAAACACAAGCTTTGGTGCACTCGCCTGTGCGCTCACGGGAACACTGCGCGCCCGAGCCCGCTTCTGACCCGCGGCGGCACGTGTCAGCGCTTGATAAGTGGAGCGCCTAAAATAGTCGGTTTCGCCGCGAAGGCGAAGCAATGAACGCGATAGCAACAACTTGAAATGTAGCATTGAAAATTGCAAGCATATCGAAACGTGCAGCGTACTGCTCACGCGCGAATAACGCACGCAAACAACACACACAGGACAAGAGCTAAGAGCGTTTACAGCTCGACACTTAACGCGCTGTTTAAACTAAAACGGCGCACGAAACGTAATCACGGGTAGAGATATGAGGGCGAACTAAGAAGTGTACCAGATATGTTACTTCGCTGTGTTTGAAACGCGCGCTTTTTTCGCAAACGGGGCCTGTCGAGCGAGCGATGTGATTTTTGTGCGCCCGGCAACTAAACGCGATTCCTCCGGTCACTCGCCGAAGGCGCGCCATTCTCCCCCACCACACGATAAGGCCGCTTCCCCGCGCGCAGCAAAACACGCATCGCCGCATTGCGACGAACTAGTGGTGGTAGGAAACATTTTATTACAGATAATATACGAGAAAGTAGCCGCATAGTGCATGTTTGAGTGAAAAGACCCGGGATGCCAATTGAGCTGGACGCCGAGCGCACTTATCGCACTATCTCTATGCTGAAAACACGCTATTTCCCCCGAGACAGGCGCTGTCAGCGCTAAGTGGTAGAACATAAAATATCTTGCCATTCCAACATCGAGGTAGGTGCTTTTTCGTGTCTCACCCCCGTATTCACAAACGCTCCTCGACTCAACCTTCACCTTTCACTTGACAGAGTTGCGCACTGCGCCGCTGCTCGGCAGAAATACGCTGGGCTACTCAACAATAGCTGCAAATTATCCCTGATATGTAATGACTTTCCCTGCCTAGAGATGGCACTCCATCGGCTTTCTCAAGTGAAGGTGGCGCGTTGAGTGAAGAGGCGTTCTAGAATACCGTGGTCAGTGCCTAACGCCGCGCGCTTGCGAACGAAAGGACGGACGTTCGCTTCCGCGCGCGCCATAATCTTTCTCCGGATTATTTTCTTTCTTCCATGTTCATATATATAAATGCGTATACATAAACTGGGAATTACGGTGACGCCGGCGGTGAAATCCCGCCGAGACTGCTCATACAACGGATATCGCAATACAACAGTATTTGCCAGAAAGTCGTGACAACGACCGGACCGAGGGGAAAGTACGCGCGTGTGGCTGCCGTGTTTCTTTTTGAAATTAGCAGCTCGAAAAGTCATTGCGCCAGTAATACTCCACTGTGGTTTAGAACAAAAAAAACTTTGTCAAAGTGACCAAGCCAAGGCCTTCCTGTCCACAATTATTGATGAAATTCTAAAAACTTGCGGCACAGTTCATAGGACATCAGCTTACCACCCACAAATGGCCTCACAGAACGATTTCACCGGACTCTAATCTACATGATATACATGTACATCGGACCGAACCACGATAACTGGGACAAAATCTTGCCGTTCATAACACTTGCACACAACACTGCTGTTCAACGAACCACTGGATGTTCACCTTTCTTTCTCATCTACGGTCATGCGCCGACATTTACACCTCTCTCTTCAATGTAACGACAAAAACGTCCACAACAACACCAGAACATTTCGTCTCCAGGCTCGCTGACACATGTGCACGACAACGTGCTCCACTCAACATGGAGGCCAGTCAACAAGGCCGCAAGCAACGCTATGACAGCTTTCGTCAAGACGTCACCTTCCGTCCTGGAGATACCACTTTGGACTCCTCTTCGTACACCCGGATTGTGTGAAAAGTTTCAGTCACGCTTTCTCGGACCTTACGTTGTTCGCGAACGAACATCTACTGTCAGTATACCTTGTCGCTCCCGTCAAGGCTTCCTCGTACCGTCGTTACCATGCCTCCGAGATACTCTACGTTTCACGTCTGAAACCCTTTGTTCGCCGTACCTTTCCCGCCTGAGTCTCGGCCGTGCCGGCCGCTCAAGTGCGCGGGGAAAGTAAGTGCGAATATTATTTATGCGTCCCATCTCATCTCCACATACTCATCATCACCACTCCAGTTTGGGTTGTGGGGCACATACTCGAGACAATAAAGAGTCTTGACGGTCCTGGGCGCCGTTTACAATATATATCAAAACGCAAGAAAAAAATAATTCAGAAAAAGACTCAGGAGCGCGGGATCAAACGTGGGACATCTGAATTGTGAGTGCGAGGCGTTAACCACCAAGTCACGAAGGAGCACCACGTTCAACGTTCAAACGGCAAGCTATTCATATCTACCACTTACCGCTGGTGACGGGCACCTCGAGGAGAACAATCTTGTTTCCAGAATTACCAGCAAGATGACAACGAGTGCGCGTCGCCACATCGTCAC